>NW_026975258.1:0-103027 GCF_030014295.1 Loxodonta africana | reverse complement strand
AGAAGGCAGCCTAGGTCAGCGGGTACCTGGAAGTCTAGTGACTTGTGAGACTGCTGCCAGTGACAAATGGTGACTCCCACACTCACATATCCCCTGGTGGCAGAATGAGAGTGGTGGGTGGAGAAAGATGGCTGCGGAGCACACGTTCAATGGGGCAGCAGCCAAAGCAAAGGCCAGGGCCAGTAGTGGACGTCGTGGAGCTGAATGGCGAGCCAGTGAAGGGCCCAGGGAACCCTCCTGTATGTGGCAAACAGGTCATCCGTGTCCCCACGTCCATAAAGCATTGGACTGCTGGGGCCCAGGCTGCCAGGATTTCGGCCTCGCCTTCGGAGCCCGGCCACATAAGCAGCCTTGCACCGGAGGCGGGGACATGTAGACAGCAAAAATGGGGAAAATGGCAGTGTTTCCTCGATTTCCCTGGCATCGGCCTTTTTGAGCGGCTTGCTTTTTTTCCTGGTAGGATAGGGCCCTGACGGAGAAAGGCAGGATTATGTGTGCAGGAAAGGTGTGTGCTGAGAGGGTGACGACGTTGAGACCGTGTTGGGATCTTTAGTCCCAGGAAAGGCCCCTGGCGGGTGTGGGTCAATGTTCTCTACCCATCCCACTTGGCGGGGGGAGGTTTTCACCGTACAAAGCAGCAGCGGAATTATTCGTCGCCGGAGAGGTTGCATCTGCCCACAAGCTCCACCTGGCCACGGTCCGCCCCACTGTATTGCGTATGTCAATCAACAGAAGCTAAGACCTTCCAGAGAGACTACCTGCTATTCTCTACCCGCGGGGAAGCAGTACAGCCAGAAGCCTCCCCCGTTCCATCTCTAGGCTCTCTCTCAGGCCCCTCATACTTGTCATGTGTCTCAGGGGTAGAATGAAGAGATTCCTCTGAACCAACACATACAGAGAGGCCATAGATGCTGAGGAAGGGCGCCTTGCCTACTGACATCCTAGCGTAAGTGGAAAAGAGGTACCTGCCTGCTGTCCCAGTGTGTGGAACGTGTTCACATCAGGGGTTGCCTAGTGTGAAGTTACTCCCTGGGTGCCCTGGATTTTGTGGCCAAAGACGCAAGGGGCCGTTGTCTGTCCATGGGTAAAATGGAGGGCTCTGCGGAACTGGCCGGTTAGGCTGGACCTCTCCTATTGGCTGAGTGTTTGTGACCCGTCCCCGTCAGAAGTTCCGGCCAGCCTTGCGGTGGCTGTCTCCATGGTGATTGGGAAAGAAGCCTTAGGCCCCGCACTCAGCCTTCACCTGGCCTACCTGGCCTCTTTCCCCTCATCTAGACCGCTGTGTGGATGAAAGAAAGGATGAAGGCCAGTGAGCACGTGGCCTCATTTCCTTGGAAGGATTAGGCTCCCTTCTTGGGCAGAAGACAGCCAAGGTCAGCCTGAGCCTAGACACCTAGGGACCTGTGACACTGCAGCCAGTGATAGATGTTGACTTCCACGCTCAGGTATCCGCAGGTGGCGGATTCCGTGTGGTCGGAAGAGAAGTGTAACCAGAGATGACACACTCACGAGGGCATGGGCCGAAGGTCAGGGAAAATAGCTGAGGTCGTGGAGCTCTAGCGGAGCCAGTCTAGGGCCCAGGCCTCCCTGCTGTACGAGGCAAAGAGGCGATCCATATGCCGCCATCCGTAGACTCTGGACGACTGGGGCCCTGGATGCCCGGACTTCGGCCTTGTCTGCCGAGAAGTGACGCACATGCAGCGTGCCACCGGAGGCTGTGGAGCAGCAGAAGGCCAAATCTTGAAAATGGGGGCTTCGGTTGACTTTGCCTGTGCTCTCCTTTGGCTGAGTGACATGGTGTGTTTCCTAGCAGGTGAAGGCATTCGTGGAGAGAGGCGGTTTCCATGCGTGCAGGCAAAGTGTGTGCTGAGAGGATGAGTTGCTGGAGAGCAGGGTGGACTCTTCAGACCCAGAATAGGCCTCTGGCAGGTCTGTGTCAATGTTTTCTGCCCATGGCACTCAGCCGGGTATTTGCATAGAATGTTAGCAGCGGAATTAGTAGTCTCCGGAGAGGCTGCCACATGTCAGCAAGCTTCACCTGGCCAGGTCCACCCGTGATGTAGCTCCCCAATCAATCCCTACTCTCTAGACCTTCCAGATAGACTAGCAGAACTTCTCTGCCCATGGGCAACCAGTAGAGCCAGAGGCCTTCGCCCTTTGCTCTTTTGTCTCTGGGCACTCTGTCAGGCACTCCAAGCTGTGAAGTGACTCAGGGGGAGAAGGAAGGAGATTTCAGAGAATGAACACATCCAGAGAGAGAGAGAGGCAAGAGCTGGTGAGTGGGGATGCCTTGCGTACTGATATCCTCAGGAAAGTGGGAAAGAGGTATCTGGCCTGCTCTGCCACTGCCCTGAAGCAGTCCGCACCAGGGCCTCCCTTGTGCCTGCGTAGCCTTTCCCAGGGTGTGCTCCAACCCTGTGGCCACTAGGTGTCATAGGTCACAATGGAGGGCCCTGTGTCATCTGCCTGGTGGGCCGGATCTCTGCCATTGGCTGAGTCCTGTCACCAGGCCCATCCTAAGCTCCGCCCACTCTTGCGGTGGGGGGACTGTCTCCATGGCAATGGCAAAGATGCCTTAGCCCCGCCCACCCGGCCTTGACTTCACCTACCTGGCCTGCTGACCCTCACTCGGACCTCTGTGTTGATAAAAATGAAGGTCCGCCAGTGCCCAGGTGTCAGCCTGTGGGATGCAGGATTCGGGACCTTGCCTAGGGCAGAAGGCAGCCTAGGTCAGCGGGTACCTGGAAGTCTAGTGACTTGTGAGACTGCTGCCAGTGACAAATGGTGACTCCCACACTCACATATCCCCTGGTGGCAGAATGAGAGTGGTGGGTGGAGAAAGATGGCTCCGGAGCACACGTTCAATGGGGCAGCAGCCAAAGCAAAGGCCAGGGCCAGTAGTGGACGTCGTGGAGCTGAATGGCGAGCCAGTGAAGGGCCCAGGGAACCCTCCTGTATGTGGCAAACAGGTCATCCGTGTCCCCACGTCCATAAAGCATTGGACTGCTGGGGCCCAGGCTGCCAGGATTTCGGCCTCGCCTTCGGAGCCCGGCCACATAAGCAGCCTTGCACCGGAGGCGGGGACATGTAGACAGCAAAAATGGGGAAAATGGCAGTGTTTCCTCGATTTCCCTGGCATCGGCCTTTTTGAGCGGCTTGCTTTTTTTCCTGGTAGGATAGGGCCCTGACGGAGAAAGGCAGGATTATGTGTGCAGGAAAGGTGTGTGCTGAGAGGGTGACGACGTTGAGACCGTGTTGGGATCTTTAGTCCCAGGAAAGGCCCCTGGCGGGTGTGGGTCAATGTTCTCTACCCATCCCACTTGGCGGGGGGAGGTTTTCACCGTACAAAGCAGCAGCGGAATTATTCGTCGCCGGAGAGGTTGCATCTGCCCACAAGCTCCACCTGGCCACGGTCCGCCCCACTGTATTGCGTATGTCAATCAACAGAAGCTAAGACCTTCCAGAGAGACTACCTGCTATTCTCTACCCGCGGGGAAGCAGTACAGCCAGAAGCCTCCCCCGTTCCATCTCTAGGCTCTCTCTCAGGCCCCTCATACTTGTCATGTGTCTCAGGGGTAGAATGAAGAGATTCCTCTGAACCAACACATACAGAGAGGCCATAGATGCTGAGGAAGGGCGCCTTGCCTACTGACATCCTAGCGTAAGTGGAAAAGAGGTACCTGCCTGCTGTCCCAGTGTGTGGAACGTGTTCACATCAGGGGTTGCCTAGTGTGAAGTTACTCCCTGGGTGCCCTGGATTTTGTGGCCAAAGACGCAAGGGGCCGTTGTCTGTCCATGGGTAAAATGGAGGGCTCTGCGGAACTGGCCGGTTAGGCTGGACCTCTCCTATTGGCTGAGTGTTTGTGACCCGTCCCCGTCAGAAGTTCCGGCCAGCCTTGCGGTGGCTGTCTCCATGGTGATTGGGAAAGAAGCCTTAGGCCCCGCACTCAGCCTTCACCTGGCCTACCTGGCCTCTTTCCCCTCATCTAGACCGCTGTGTGGATGAAAGAAAGGATGAAGGCCAGTGAGCACGTGGCCTCATTTCCTTGGAAGGATTAGGCTCCCTTCTTGGGCAGAAGACAGCCAAGGTCAGCCTGAGCCTAGACACCTAGGGACCTGTGACACTGCAGCCAGTGATAGATGTTGACTTCCACGCTCAGGTATCCGCAGGTGGCGGATTCCGTGTGGTCGGAAGAGAAGTGTAACCAGAGATGACACACTCACGAGGGCATGGGCCGAAGGTCAGGGAAAATAGCTGAGGTCGTGGAGCTCTAGCGGAGCCAGTCTAGGGCCCAGGCCTCCCTGCTGTACGAGGCAAAGAGGCGATCCATATGCCGCCATCCGTAGACTCTGGACGACTGGGGCCCTGGATGCCCGGACTTCGGCCTTGTCTGCCGAGAAGTGACGCACATGCAGCGTGCCACCGGAGGCTGTGGAGCAGCAGAAGGCCAAATCTTGAAAATGGGGGCTTCGGTTGACTTTGCCTGTGCTCTCCTTTGGCTGAGTGACATGGTGTGTTTCCTAGCAGGTGAAGGCATTCGTGGAGAGAGGCGGTTTCCATGCGTGCAGGCAAAGTGTGTGCTGAGAGGATGAGTTGCTGGAGAGCAGGGTGGACTCTTCAGACCCAGAATAGGCCTCTGGCAGGTCTGTGTCAATGTTTTCTGCCCATGGCACTCAGCCGGGTATTTGCATAGAATGTTAGCAGCGGAATTAGTAGTCTCCGGAGAGGCTGCCACATGTCAGCAAGCTTCACCTGGCCAGGTCCACCCGTGATGTAGCTCCCCAATCAATCCCTACTCTCTAGACCTTCCAGATAGACTAGCAGAACTTCTCTGCCCATGGGCAACCAGTAGAGCCAGAGGCCTTCGCCCTTTGCTCTTTTGTCTCTGGGCACTCTGTCAGGCACTCCAAGCTGTGAAGTGACTCAGGGGGAGAAGGAAGGAGATTTCAGAGAATGAACACATCCAGAGAGAGAGAGAGGCAAGAGCTGGTGAGTGGGGATGCCTTGCGTACTGATATCCTCAGGAAAGTGGGAAAGAGGTATCTGGCCTGCTCTGCCACTGCCCTGAAGCAGTCCGCACCAGGGCCTCCCTTGTGCCTGCGTAGCCTTTCCCAGGGTGTGCTCCAACCCTGTGGCCACTAGGTGTCATAGGTCACAATGGAGGGCCCTGTGTCATCTGCCTGGTGGGCCGGATCTCTGCCATTGGCTGAGTCCTGTCACCAGGCCCATCCTAAGCTCCGCCCACTCTTGCGGTGGGGGGACTGTCTCCATGGCAATGGCAAAGATGCCTTAGCCCCGCCCACCCGGCCTTGACTTCACCTACCTGGCCTGCTGACCCTCACTCGGACCTCTGTGTTGATAAAAATGAAGGTCCGCCAGTGCCCAGGTGTCAGCCTGTGGGATGCAGGATTCGGGACCTTGCCTAGGGCAGAAGGCAGCCTAGGTCAGCGGGTACCTGGAAGTCTAGTGACTTGTGAGACTGCTGCCAGTGACAAATGGTGACTCCCACACTCACATATCCCCTGGTGGCAGAATGAGAGTGGTGGGTGGAGAAAGATGGCTCCGGAGCACACGTTCAATGGGGCAGCAGCCAAAGCAAAGGCCAGGGCCAGTAGTGGACGTCGTGGAGCTGAATGGCGAGCCAGTGAAGGGCCCAGGGAACCCTCCTGTATGTGGCAAACAGGTCATCCGTGTCCCCACGTCCATAAAGCATTGGACTGCTGGGGCCCAGGCTGCCAGGATTTCGGCCTCGCCTTCGGAGCCCGGCCACATACGCAGCGTTGCACCGGAGGCGGGGACATGTAGACAGCAAAAATGGGGAAAATGGCAGTGTTTCCTCGATTTCCCTGGCATCGGCCTTTTTGAGCGGCTTGCTTTTTTTCCTGGTAGGATAGGGCCCTGACGGAGAAAGGCAGGATTATGTGTGCAGGAAAGGTGTGTGCTGAGAGGGTGACGACGTTGAGACCGTGTTGGGATCTTTAGTCCCAGGAAAGGCCCCTGGCGGGTGTGGGTCAATGTTCTCTACCCATCCCACTTGGCGGGGGGAGGTTTTCACCGTACAAAGCAGCAGCGGAATTATTCGTCGCCGGAGAGGTTGCATCTGCCCACAAGCTCCACCTGGCCACGGTCCGCCCCACTGTATTGCGTATGTCAATCAACAGAAGCTAAGACCTTCCAGAGAGACTACCTGCTATTCTCTACCCGCGGGGAAGCAGTACAGCCAGAAGCCTCCCCCGTTCCATCTCTAGGCTCTCTCTCAGGCCCCTCATACTTGTCATGTGTCTCAGGGGTAGAATGAAGAGATTCCTCTGAACCAACACATACAGAGAGGCCATAGATGCTGAGGAAGGGCGCCTTGCCTACTGACATCCTAGCGTAAGTGGAAAAGAGGTACCTGCCTGCTGTCCCAGTGTGTGGAACGTGTTCACATCGGGGGTTGCCTAGTGTGAAGTTACTCCCTGGGTGCCCTGGATTTTGTGGCCAAAGACGCAAGGGGCCGTTGTCTGTCCATGGGTAAAATGGAGGGCTCTGCGGAACTGGCCGGTTAGGCTGGACCTCTCCTATTGGCTGAGTGTTTGTGACCCGTCCCCGTCAGAAGTTCCGGCCAGCCTTGCGGTGGCTGTCTCCATGGTGATTGGGAAAGAAGCCTTAGGCCCCGCACTCAGCCTTCACCTGGCCTACCTGGCCTCTTTCCCCTCATCTAGACCGCTGTGTGGATGAAAGAAAGGATGAAGGCCAGTGAGCACGTGGCCTCATTTCCTTGGAAGGATTAGGCTCCCTTCTTGGGCAGAAGACAGCCAAGGTCAGCCTGAGCCTAGACACCTAGGGACCTGTGACACTGCAGCCAGTGATAGATGTTGACTTCCACGCTCAGGTATCCGCAGGTGGCGGATTCCGTGTGGTCGGAAGAGAAGTGTAACCAGAGATGACACACTCACGAGGGCATGGGCCGAAGGTCAGGGAAAATAGCTGAGGTCGTGGAGCTCTAGCGGAGCCAGTCTAGGGCCCAGGCCTCCCTGCTGTACGAGGCAAAGAGGCGATCCATATGCCGCCATCCGTAGACTCTGGACGACTGGGGCCCTGGATGTCCGGACTTCGGCCTTGTCTGCCGAGAAGTGACGCACATGCAGCGTGCCACCGGAGGCTGTGGAGCAGCAGAAGGCCAAATCTTGAAAATGGGGGCTTCGGTTGACTTTGCCTGTGCTCTCCTTTGGCTGAGTGACATGGTGTGTTTCCTAGCAGGTGAAGGCATTCGTGGAGAGAGGCGGTTTCCATGCGTGCAGGCAAAGTGTGTGCTGAGAGGATGAGTTGCTGGAGAGCAGGGTGGACTCTTCAGACCCAGAATAGGCCTCTGGCAGGTCTGTGTCAATGTTTTCTGCCCATGGCACTCAGCCGGGTATTTGCATAGAATGTTAGCAGCGGAATTAGTAGTCTCCGGAGAGGCTGCCACATGTCAGCAAGCTTCACCTGGCCAGGTCCGCCCGTGATGTAGCTCCCCAATCAATCCCTACTCTCTAGACCTTCCAGATAGACTAGCAGAACTTCTCTGCCCATGGGCAACCAGTAGAGCCAGAGGCCTTCGCCCTTTGCTCTTTTGTCTCTGGGCACTCTGTCAGGCACTCCAAGCTGTGAAGTGACTCAGGGGGAGAAGGAAGGAGATTTCAGAGAATGAACACATCCAGAGAGAGAGAGAGGCAAGAGCTGCTGAGTGGGGATGCCTTGCGTACTGATATCCTCAGGAAAGTGGGAAAGAGGTATCTGGCCTGCTCTGCCACTGCCCTGAAGCAGTCCGCACCAGGGCCTCCCTTGTGCCTGCGTAGCCTTTCCCAGGGTGTGCTCCAACCCTGTGGCCACTAGGTGTCATAGGTCACAATGGAGGGCCCTGTGTCATCTGCCTGGTGGACCGGATCTCTGCCATTGGCTGAGTCCTGTCACCAGGCCCATCTTAAGCTCCGCCCACTCTTGCGGTGGGGGGACTGTCTCCATGGCAATGGCAAAGATGCCTTAGCCCCGCTCACCCGGCCTTGACTTCACCTACCTGGCCTGCTGACCCTCACTCGGACCTCTGTGTTGATAAAAATGAAGGTCCGCCAGTGCCCAGGTGTCAGCCTGTGGGATGCAGGATTCGGGACCTTGCCTAGGGCAGAAGGCAGCCTAGGTCAGCGGTTACCTGGAAGTCTAGTGACTTGTGAGACTGCTGCCAGTGACAAATGGTGACTCCCACACTCACATATCCCCTGGTGGCAGAATGAGAGTGGTGGGTGGAGAAAGATGGCTCCGGAGCACACGTTCAATGGGGCAGCAGCCAAAGCAAAGGCCAGGGCCAGTAGTGGACGTCGTGGAGCTGAATGGCGAGCCAGTGAAGGGCCCAGGGAACCCTCCTGTATGTGGCAAACAGGTCATCCGTGTCCCCACGTCCATAAAGCATTGGACTGCTGGGGCCCAGGCTGCCAGGATTTCGGCCTCGCCTTCGGAGCCCGGCCACATACGCAGCCTTGCACCGGAGGCGGGGACATGTAGACAGCAAAAATGGGGAAAATGGCAGTGTTTCCTCGATTTCCCTGGCATCGGCCTTTTTGAGCGGCTTGCTTTTTTTCCTGGTAGGATAGGGCCCTGACGGAGAAAGGCAGGATTATGTGTGCAGGAAAGGTGTGTGCTGAGAGGGTGACGACGTTGAGACCGTGTTGGGATCTTTAGTCCCAGGAAAGGCCCCTGGCGGGTGTGGGTCAATGTTCTCTACCCATCCCACTTGGCGGGGGGAGGTTTTCACCGTACAAAGCAGCAGCGGAATTATTCGTCGCCGGAGAGGTTGCATCTGCCCACAAGCTCCACCTGGCCACGGTCCGCCCCACTGTATTGCGTATGTCAATCAACAGAAGCTAAGACCTTCCAGAGAGACTACCTGCTATTCTCTACCCGCGGGGAAGCAGTACAGCCAGAAGCCTCCCCCGTTCCATCTCTAGGCTCTCTCTCAGGCCCCTCATACTTGTCATGTGTCTCAGGGGTAGAATGAAGAGATTCCTCTGAACCAACACATACAGAGAGGCCATAGATGCTGAGGAAGGGCGCCTTGCCTACTGACATCCTAGCGTAAGTGGAAAAGAGGTACCTGCCTGCTGTCCCAGTGTGTGGAACGTGTTCACATCGGGGGTTGCCTAGTGTGAAGTTACTCCCTGGGTGCCCTGGATTTTGTGGCCAAAGACGCAAGGGGCCGTTGTCTGTCCATGGGTAAAATGGAGGGCTCTGCGGAACTGGCCGGTTAGGCTGGACCTCTCCTATTGGCTGAGTGTTTGTGACCCGTCCCCGTCAGAAGTTCCGGCCAGCCTTGCGGTGGCTGTCTCCATGGTGATTGGGAAAGAAGCCTTAGGCCCCGCACTCAGCCTTCACCTGGCCTACCTGGCCTCTTTCCCCTCATCTAGACCGCTGTGTGGATGAAAGAAAGGATGAAGGCCAGTGAGCACGTGGCCTCATTTCCTTGGAAGGATTAGGCTCCCTTCTTGGGCAGAAGACAGCCAAGGTCAGCCTGAGCCTAGACACCTAGGGACCTGTGACACTGCAGCCAGTGATAGATGTTGATTTCCACGCTCAGGTATCCGCAGGTGGCGGATTCCGTGTGGTCGGAAGAGAAGTGTAACCAGAGATGACACACTCACGAGGGCATGGGCCGAAGGTCAGGGAAAATAGCTGAGGTCGTGGAGCTCTAGCGGAGCCAGTCTAGGGCCCAGGCCTCCCTGCTGTACGAGGCAAAGAGGCGATCCATATGCCGCCATCCGTAGACTCTGGACGACTGGGGCCCTGGATGCCCGGACTTCGGCCTTGTCTGCCGAGAAGTGACGCACATGCAGCGTGCCACCGGAGGCTGTGGAGCAGCAGAAGGCCAAATCTTGAAAATGGGGGCTTCGGTTGACTTTGCCTGTGCTCTCCTTTGGCTGAGTGACATGGTGTGTTTCCTAGCAGGTGAAGGCATTCGTGGAGAGAGGCGGTTTCCATGCGTGCAGGCAAAGTGTGTGCTGAGAGGATGAGTTGCTGGAGAGCAGGGTGGACTCTTCAGACCCAGAATAGGCCTCTGGCAGGTCTGTGTCAATGTTTTCTGCCCATGGCACTCAGCCGGGTATTTGCATAGAATGTTAGCAGCGGAATTAGTAGTCTCCGGAGAGGCTGCCACATGTCAGCAAGCTTCACCTGGCCAGGTCCGCCCGTGATGTAGCTCCCCAATCAATCCCTACTCTCTAGACCTTCCAGATAGACTAGCAGAACTTCTCTGCCCATGGGCAACCAGTAGAGCCAGAGGCCTTCCCCCTTTGCTCTTTTGTCTCTGGGCACTCTGTCAGGCACTCCAAGCTGTGAAGTGACTCAGGGGGAGAAGGAAGGAGATTTCAGAGAATGAACACATCCAGAGAGAGAGAGAGGCAAGAGCTGCTGAGTGGGGATGCCTTGCGTACTGATATCCTCAGGAAAGTGGGAAAGAGGTATCTGGCCTGCTCTGCCACTGCCCTGAAGCAGTCCGCACCAGGGCCTCCCTTGTGCCTGCGTAGCCTTTCCCAGGGTGTGCTCCAACCCTGTGGCCACTAGGTGTCATAGGTCACAATGGAGGGCCCTGTGTCATCTGCCTGGTGGGCCGGATCTCTGCCATTGGCTGAGTCCTGTCACCAGGCCCATCCTAAGCTCCGCCCACTCTTGCGGTGGGGGGACTGTCTCCATGGCAATGGCAAAGATGCCTTAGCCCCGCCCACCCGGCCTTGACTTCACCTACCTGGCCTGCTGACCCTCACTCGGACCTCTGTGTTGATAAAAATGAAGGTCCGCCAGTGCCCAGGTGTCAGCCTGTGGGATGCAGGATTCGGGACCTTGCCTAGGGCAGAAGGCAGCCTAGGTCAGCGGGTACCTGGAAGTCTAGTGACTTGTGAGACTGCTGCCAGTGACAAATGGTGACTCCCACACTCACATATCCCCTGGTGGCAGAATGAGAGTGGTGGGTGGAGAAAGATGGCTCCGGAGCACACGTTCAATGGGGCAGCAGCCAAAGCAAAGGCCAGGGCCAGTAGTGGACGTCGTGGAGCTGAATGGCGAGCCAGTGAAGGGCCCAGGGAACCCTCCTGTATGTGGCAAACAGGTCATCCGTGTCCCCACGTCCATAAAGCATTGGACTGCTGGGGCCCAGGCTGCCAGGATTTCGGCCTCGCCTTCGGAGCCCGGCCACATACGCAGCCTTGCACCGGAGGCGGGGACATGTAGACAGCAAAAATGGGGAAAATGGCAGTGTTTCCTCGATTTCCCTGGCATCGGCCTTTTTGAGCGGCTTGCTTTTTTTCCTGGTAGGATAGGGCCCTGACGGAGAAAGGCAGGATTATGTGTGCAGGAAAGGTGTGTGCTGAGAGGGTGACGACGTTGAGACCGTGTTGGGATCTTTAGTCCCAGGAAAGGCCCCTGGCGGGTGTGGGTCAATGTTCTCTACCCATCCCACTTGGCGGGGGGAGGTTTTCACCGTACAAAGCAGCAGCGGAATTATTCGTCGCCGGAGAGGTTGCATCTGCCCACAAGCTCCACCTGGCCACGGTCCGCCCCACTGTATTGCGTATGTCAATCAACAGAAGCTAAGACCTTCCAGAGAGACTACCTGCTATTCTCTACCCGCGGGGAAGCAGTACAGCCAGAAGCCTCCCCCGTTCCATCTCTAGGCTCTCTCTCAGGCCCCTCATACTTGTCATGTGTCTCAGGGGTAGAATGAAGAGATTCCTCTGAACCAACACATACAGAGAGGCCATAGATGCTGAGGAAGGGCGCCTTGCCTACTGACATCCTAGTGTAAGTGGAAAAGAGGTACCTGCCTGCTGTCCCAGTGTGTGGAACGTGTTCACATCGGGGGTTGCCTAGTGTGAAGTTACTCCCTGGGTGCCCTGGATTTTGTGGCCAAAGACGCAAGGGGCCGTTGTCTGTCCATGGGTAAAATGGAGGGCTCTGCGGAACTGGCCGGTTAGGCTGGACCTCTCCTATTGGCTGAGTGTTTGTGACCCGTCCCCGTCAGAAGTTCCGGCCAGCCTTGCGGTGGCTGTCTCCATGGTGATTGGGAAAGAAGCCTTAGGCCCCGCACTCAGCCTTCACCTGGCCTACCTGGCCTCTTTCCCCTCATCTAGACCGCTGTGTGGATGAAAGAAAGGATGAAGGCCAGTGAGCACGTGGCCTCATTTCCTTGGAAGGATTAGGCTCCCTTCTTGGGCAGAAGACAGCCAAGGTCAGCCTGAGCCTAGACACCTAGGGACCTGTGACACTGCAGCCAGTGATAGATGTTGACTTCCACGCTCAGGTATCCGCAGGTGGCGGATTCCGTGTGGTCGGAAGAGAAGTGTAACCAGAGATGACACACTCACGAGGGCATGGGCCGAAGGTCAGGGAAAATAGCTGAGGTCGTGGAGCTCTAGCGGAGCCAGTCTAGGGCCCAGGCCTCCCTGCTGTACGAGGCAAAGAGGCGATCCATATGCCGCCATCCGTAGACTCTGGACGACTGGGGCCCTGGATGCCCGGACTTCGGCCTTGTCTGCCGAGAAGTGACGCACATGCAGCGTGCCACCGGAGGCTGTGGAGCAGCAGAAGGCCAAATCTTGAAAATGGGGGCTTCGGTTGACTTTGCCTGTGCTCTCCTTTGGCTGAGTGACATGGTGTGTTTCCTAGCAGGTGAAGGCATTCGTGGAGAGAGGCGGTTTCCATGCGTGCAGGCAAAGTGTGTGCTGAGAGGATGAGTTGCTGGAGAGCAGGGTGGACTCTTCAGACCCAGAATAGGCCTCTGGCAGGTCTGTGTCAATGTTTTCTGCCCATGGCACTCAGCCGGGTATTTGCATAGAATGTTAGCAGCGGAATTAGTAGTCTCCGGAGAGGCTGCCACATGTCAGCAAGCTTCACCTGGCCAGGTCCGCCCGTGATGTAGCTCCCCAATCAATCCCTACTCTCTAGACCTTCCAGATAGACTAGCAGAACTTCTCTGCCCATGGGCAACCAGTAGAGCCAGAGGCCTTCCCCCTTTGCTCTTTTGTCTCTGGGCACTCTGTCAGGCACTCCAAGCTGTGAAGTGACTCAGGGGGAGAAGGAAGGAGATTTCAGAGAATGAACACATCCAGAGAGAGAGAGAGGCAAGAGCTGCTGAGTGGGGATGCCTTGCGTACTGATATCCTCAGGAAAGTGGGAAAGAGGTATCTGGCCTGCTCTGCCACTGCCCTGAAGCAGTCCGCACCAGGGCCTCCCTTGTGCCTGCGTAGCCTTTCCCAGGGTGTGCTCCAACCCTGTGGCCACTAGGTGTCATAGGTCACAATGGAGGGCCCTGTGTCATCTGCCTGGTGGGCCGGATCTCTGCCATTGGCTGAGTCCTGTCACCAGGCCCATCCTAAGCTCCGCCCACTCTTGCGGTGGGGGGACTGTCTCCATGGCAATGGCAAAGATGCCTTAGCCCCGCTCACCCGGCCTTGACTTCACCTACCTGGCCTGCTGACCCTCACTCGGACCTCTGTGTTGATAAAAATGAAGGTCCGCCAGTGCCCAGGTGTCAGCCTGTGGGATGCAGGATTCGGGACCTTGCCTAGGGCAGAAGGCAGCCTAGGTCAGCGGTTACCTGGAAGTCTAGTGACTTGTGAGACTGCTGCCAGTGACAAATGGTGACTCCCACACTCACATATCCCCTGGTGGCAGAATGAGAGTGGTGGGTGGAGAAAGATGGCTCCGGAGCACACGTTCAATGGGGCAGCAGCCAAAGCAAAGGCCAGGGCCAGTAGTGGACGTCGTGGAGCTGAATGGCGAGCCAGTGAAGGGCCCAGGGAACCCTCCTGTATGTGGCAAACAGGTCATCCGTGTCCCCACGTCCATAAAGCATTGGACTGCTGGGGCCCAGGCTGCCAGGATTTCGGCCTCGCCTTCGGAGCCCGGCCACATACGCAGCCTTGCACCGGAGGCGGGGACATGTAGACAGCAAAAATGGGGAAAATGGCAGTGTTTCCTCGATTTCCCTGGCATCGGCCTTTTTGAGCGGCTTGCTTTTTTTCCTGGTAGGATAGGGCCCTGACGGAGAAAGGCAGGATTATGTGTGCAGGAAAGGTGTGTGCTGAGAGGGTGACGACGTTGAGACCGTGTTGGGATCTTTAGTCCCAGGAAAGGCCCCTGGCGGGTGTGGGTCAATGTTCTCTACCCATCCCACTTGGCGGGGGGAGGTTTTCACCGTACAAAGCAGCAGCGGAATTATTCGTCGCCGGAGAGGTTGCATCTGCCCACAAGCTCCACCTGGCCACGGTCCGCCCCACTGTATTGCGTATGTCAATCCACAGAAGCTAAGACCTTCCAGAGAGACTACCTGCTATTCTCTACCCGCGGGGAAGCAGTACAGCCAGAAGCCTCCCCCGTTCCATCTCTAGGCTCTCTCTCAGGCCCCTCATACTTGTCATGTGTCTCAGGGGTAGAATGAAGAGATTCCTCTGAACCAACACATACAGAGAGGCCATAGATGCTGAGGAAGGGCGCCTTGCCTACTGACATCCTAGCGTAAGTGGAAAAGAGGTACCTGCCTGCTGTCCCAGTGTGTGGAACGTGTTCACATCGGGGGTTGCCTAGTGTGAAGTTACTCCCTGGGTGCCCTGGATTTTGTGGCCAAAGACGCAAGGGGCCGTTGTCTGTCCATGGGTAAAATGGAGGGCTCTGCGGAACTGGCCGGTTAGGCTGGACCTCTCCTATTGGCTGAGTGTTTGTGACCCGTCCCCGTCAGAAGTTCCGGCCAGCCTTGCGGTGGCTGTCTCCATGGTGATTGGGAAAGAAGCCTTAGGCCCCGCACTCAGCCTTCACCTGGCCTACCTGGCCTCTTTCCCCTCATCTAGACCGCTGTGTGGATGAAAGAAAGGATGAAGGCCAGTGAGCACGTGGCCTCATTTCCTTGGAAGGATTAGGCTCCCTTCTTGGGCAGAAGACAGCCAAGGTCAGCCTGAGCCTAGACACCTAGGGACCTGTGACACTGCAGCCAGTGATAGATGTTGATTTCCACGCTCAGGTATCCGCAGGTGGCGGATTCCGTGTGGTCGGAAGAGAAGTGTAACCAGAGATGACACACTCACGAGGGCATGGGCCGAAGGTCAGGGAAAATAGCGGAGGTCGTGGAGCTCTAGCGGAGCCAGTCTAGGGCCCAGGCCTCCCTGCTGTACGAGGCAAAGAGGCGATCCATATGCCGCCATCCGTAGACTCTGGACGACTGGGGCCCTGGATGCCCGGACTTCGGCCTTGTCTGCCGAGAAGTGACGCACATGCAGCGTGCCACCGGAGGCTGTGGAGCAGCAGAAGGCCAAATCTTGAAAATGGGGGCTTCGGTTGACTTTGCCTGTGCTCTCCTTTGGCTGAGTGACATGGTGTGTTTCCTAGCAGGTGAAGGCATTCGTGGAGAGAGGCGGTTTCCATGCGTGCAGGCAAAGTGTGTGCTGAGAGGATGAGTTGCTGGAGAGCAGGGTGGACTCTTCAGACCCAGAATAGGCCTCTGGCAGGTCTGTGTCAATGTTTTCTGCCCATGGCACTCAGCCGGGTATTTGCATAGAATGTTAGCAGCGGAATTAGTAGTCTCCGGAGAGGCTGCCACATGTCAGCAAGCTTCACCTGGCCAGGTCCGCCCGTGATGTAGCTCCCCAATCAATCCCTACTCTCTAGACCTTCCAGATAGACTAGCAGAACTTCTCTGCCCATGGGCAACCAGTAGAGCCAGAGGCCTTCCCCCTTTGCTCTTTTGTCTCTGGGCACTCTGTCAGGCACTCCAAGCTGTGAAGTGACTCAGGGGGAGAAGGAAGGAGATTTCAGAGAATGAACACATCCAGAGAGAGAGAGAGGCAAGAGCTGCTGAGTGGGGATGCCTTGCGTACTGATATCCTCAGGAAAGTGGGAAAGAGGTATCTGGCCTGCTCTGCCACTGCCCTGAAGCAGTCCGCACCAGGGCCTCCCTTGTGCCTGCGTAGCCTTTCCCAGGGTGTGCTCCAACCCTGTGGCCACTAGGTGTCATAGGTCACAATGGAGGGCCCTGTGTCATCTGCCTGGTGGGCCGGATCTCTGCCATTGGCTGAGTCCTGTCACCAGGCCCATCCTAAGCTCCGCCCACTCTTGCGGTGGGGGGACTGTCTCCATGGCAATGGCAAAGATGCCTTAGCCCCGCCCACCCGGCCTTGACTTCACCTACCTGGCCTGCTGACCCTCACTCGGACCTCTGTGTTGATAAAAATGAAGGTCCGCCAGTGCCCAGGTGTCAGCCTGTGGGATGCAGGATTCGGGACCTTGCCTAGGGCAGAAGGCAGCCTAGGTCAGCGGGTACCTGGAAGTCTAGTGACTTGTGAGACTGCTGCCAGTGACAAATGGTGACTCCCACACTCACATATCCCCTGGTGGCAGAATGAGAGTGGTGGGTGGAGAAAGATGGCTGCGGAGCACACGTTCAATGGGGCAGCAGCCAAAGCAAAGGCCAGGGCCAGTAGTGGACGTCGTGGAGCTGAATGGCGAGCCAGTGAAGGGCCCAGGGAACCCTCCTGTATGTGGCAAACAGGTCATCCGTGTCCCCACGTCCATAAAGCATTGGACTGCTGGGGCCCAGGCTGCCAGGATTTCGGCCTCGCCTTCGGAGCCCGGCCACATAAGCAGCCTTGCACCGGAGGCGGGGACATGTAGACAGCAAAAATGGGGAAAATGGCAGTGTTTCCTCGATTTCCCTGGCATCGGCCTTTTTGAGCGGCTTGCTTTTTTTCCTGGTAGGATAGGGCCCTGACGGAGAAAGGCAGGATTATGTGTGCAGGAAAGGTGTGTGCTGAGAGGGTGACGACGTTGAGACCGTGTTGGGATCTTTAGTCCCAGGAAAGGCCCCTGGCGGGTGTGGGTCAATGTTCTCTACCCATCCCACTTGGCGGGGGGAGGTTTTCACCGTACAAAGCAGCAGCGGAATTATTCGTCGCCGGAGAGGTTGCATCTGCCCACAAGCTCCACCTGGCCACGGTCCGCCCCACTGTATTGCGTATGTCAATCAACAGAAGCTAAGACCTTCCAGAGAGACTACCTGCTATTCTCTACCCGCGGGGAAGCAGTACAGCCAGAAGCCTCCCCCGTTCCATCTCTAGGCTCTCTCTCAGGCCCCTCATACTTGTCATGTGTCTCAGGGGTAGAATGAAGAGATTCCTCTGAACCAACACATACAGAGAGGCCATAGATGCTGAGGAAGGGCGCCTTGCCTACTGACATCCTAGCGTAAGTGGAAAAGAGGTACCTGCCTGCTGTCCCAGTGTGTGGAACGTGTTCACATCAGGGGTTGCCTAGTGTGAAGTTACTCCCTGGGTGCCCTGGATTTTGTGGCCAAAGACGCAAGGGGCCGTTGTCTGTCCATGGGTAAAATGGAGGGCTCTGCGGAACTGGCCGGTTAGGCTGGACCTCTCCTATTGGCTGAGTGTTTGTGACCCGTCCCCGTCAGAAGTTCCGGCCAGCCTTGCGGTGGCTGTCTCCATGGTGATTGGGAAAGAAGCCTTAGGCCCCGCACTCAGCCTTCACCTGGCCTACCTGGCCTCTTTCCCCTCATCTAGACCGCTGTGTGGATGAAAGAAAGGATGAAGGCCAGTGAGCACGTGGCCTCATTTCCTTGGAAGGATTAGGCTCCCTTCTTGGGCAGAAGACAGCCAAGGTCAGCCTGAGCCTAGACACCTAGGGACCTGTGACACTGCAGCCAGTGATAGATGTTGACTTCCACGCTCAGGTATCCGCAGGTGGCGGATTCCGTGTGGTCGGAAGAGAAGTGTAACCAGAGATGACACACTCACGAGGGCATGGGCCGAAGGTCAGGGAAAATAGCTGAGGTCGTGGAGCTCTAGCGGAGCCAGTCTAGGGCCCAGGCCTCCCTGCTGTACGAGGCAAAGAGGCGATCCATATGCCGCCATCCGTAGACTCTGGACGACTGGGGCCCTGGATGCCCGGACTTCGGCCTTGTCTGCCGAGAAGTGACGCACATGCAGCGTGCCACCGGAGGCTGTGGAGCAGCAGAAGGCCAAATCTTGAAAATGGGGGCTTCGGTTGACTTTGCCTGTGCTCTCCTTTGGCTGAGTGACATGGTGTGTTTCCTAGCAGGTGAAGGCATTCGTGGAGAGAGGCGGTTTCCATGCGTGCAGGCAAAGTGTGTGCTGAGAGGATGAGTTGCTGGAGAGCAGGGTGGACTCTTCAGACCCAGAATAGGCCTCTGGCAGGTCTGTGTCAATGTTTTCTGCCCATGGCACTCAGCCGGGTATTTGCATAGAATGTTAGCAGCGGAATTAGTAGTCTCCGGAGAGGCTGCCACATGTCAGCAAGCTTCACCTGGCCAGGTCCGCCCGTGATGTAGCTCCCCAATCAATCCCTACTCTCTAGACCTTCCAGATAGACTAGCAGAACTTCTCTGCCCATGGGCAACCAGTAGAGCCAGAGGCCTTCCCCCTTTGCTCTTTTGTCTCTGGGCACTCTGTCAGGCACTCCAAGCTGTGAAGTGACTCAGGGGGAGAAGGAAGGAGATTTCAGAGAATGAACACATCCAGAGAGAGAGAGAGGCAAGAGCTGCTGCGTGGGGATGCCTTGCGTACTGATATCCTCAGGAAAGTGGGAAAGAGGTATCTGGCCTGCTCTGCCACTGCCCTGAAGCAGTCCGCACCAGGGCCTCCCTTGTGCCTGCGTAGCCTTTCCCAGGGTGTGCTCCAACCCTGTGGCCACTAGGTGTCATAGGTCACAATGGAGGGCCCTGTGTCATCTGCCTGGTGGGCCGGATCTCTGCCATTGGCTGAGTCCTGTCACCAGGCCCATCCTAAGCTCCGCCCACTCTTGCGGTGGGGGGACTGTCTCCATGGCAATGGCAAAGATGCCTTAGCCCCGCCCACCCGGCCTTGACTTCACCTACCTGGCCTGCTGACCCTCACTCGGACCTCTGTGTTGATAAAAATGAAGGTCCGCCAGTGCCCAGGTGTCAGCCTGTGGGATGCAGGATTCGGGACCTTGCCTAGGGCAGAAGGCAGCCTAGGTCAGCGGGTACCTGGAAGTCTAGTGACTTGTGAGACTGCTGCCAGTGACAAATGGTGACTCCCACACTCACATATCCCCTGGTGGCAGAATGAGAGTGGTGGGTGGAGAAAGATGGCTCCGGAGCACACGTTCAATGGGGCAGCAGCCAAAGCAAAGGCCAGGGCCAGTAGTGGACGTCATGGAGCTGAATGGCGAGCCAGTGAAGGGCCCAGGGAACCCTCCTGTATGTGGCAAACAGGTCATCCGTGTCCCCACGTCCATAAAGCATTGGACTGCTGGGGCCCAGGCTGCCAGGATTTCGGCCTCGCCTTCGGAGCCCGGCCACATACGCAGCGTTGCACCGGAGGCGGGGACATGTAGACAGCAAAAATGGGGAAAATGGCAGTGTTTCCTCGATTTCCCTGGCATCGGCCTTTTTGAGCGGCTTGCTTTTTTTCCTGGTAGGATAGGGCCCTGACGGAGAAAGGCAGGATTATGTGTGCAGGAAAGGTGTGTGCTGAGAGGGTGACGACGTTGAGACCGTGTTGGGATCTTTAGTCCCAGGAAAGGCCCCTGGCGGGTGTGGGTCAATGTTCTCTACCCATCCCACTTGGCGGGGGGAGGTTTTCACCGTACAAAGCAGCAGCGGAATTATTCGTCGCCGGAGAGGTTGCATCTGCCCACAAGCTCCACCTGGCCACGGTCCGCCCCACTGTATTGCGTATGTCAATCAACAGAAGCTAAGACCTTCCAGAGAGACTACCTGCTATTCTCTACCCGCGGGGAAGCAGTACAGCCAGAAGCCTCCCCCGTTCCATCTCTAGGCTCTCTCTCAGGCCCCTCATACTTGTCATGTGTCTCAGGGGTAGAATGAAGAGATTCCTCTGAACCAACACATACAGAGAGGCCATAGATGCTGAGGAAGGGCGCCTTGCCTACTGACATCCTAGCGTAAGTGGAAAAGAGGTACCTGCCTGCTGTCCCAGTGTGTGGAACGTGTTCACATCGGGGGTTGCCTAGTGTGAAGTTACTCCCTGGGTGCCCTGGATTTTGTGGCCAAAGACGCAAGGGGCCGTTGTCTGTCCATGGGTAAAATGGAGGGCTCTGCGGAACTGGCCGGTTAGGCTGGACCTCTCCTATTGGCTGAGTGTTTGTGACCCGTCCCCGTCAGAAGTTCCGGCCAGCCTTGCGGTGGCTGTCTCCATGGTGATTGGGAAAGAAGCCTTAGGCCCCGCACTCAGCCTTCACCTGGCCTACCTGGCCTCTTTCCCCTCATCTAGACCGCTGTGTGGATGAAAGAAAGGATGAAGGCCAGTGAGCACGTGGCCTCATTTCCTTGGAAGGATTAGGCTCCCTTCTTGGGCAGAAGACAGCCAAGGTCAGCCTGAGCCTAGACACCTAGGGACCTGTGACACTGCAGCCAGTGATAGATGTTGACTTCCACACTCAGGTATCCGCAGGTGGCGGATTCCGTGTGGTCGGAAGAGAAGTGTAACCAGAGATGACACACTCACGAGGGCATGGGCCGAAGGTCAGGGAAAATAGCTGAGGGCGTGGAGCTCTAGCGGAGCCAGTCTAGGGCCCAGGCCTCCCTGCTGTACGAGGCAAAGAGGCGATCCATATGCCGCCATCCGTAGACTCTGGACGACTGGGGCCCTGGATGCCCGGACTTCGGCCTTGTCTGCCGAGAAGTGACGCACATGCAGCGTGCCACCGGAGGCTGTGGAGCAGCAGAAGGCCAAATCTTGAAAATGGGGGCTTCGGTTGACTTTGCCTGTGCTCTCCTTTGGCTGAGTGACATGGTGTGTTTCCTAGCAGGTGAAGGCATTCGTGGAGAGAGGCGGTTTCCATGCGTGCAGGCAAAGTGTGTGCTGAGAGGATGAGTTGCTGGAGAGCAGGGTGGACTCTTCAGACCCAGAATAGGCCTCTGGCAGGTCTGTGTCAATGTTTTCTGCCCATGGCACTCAGCCGGGTATTTGCATAGAATGTTAGCAGCGGAATTAGTAGTCTCCGGAGAGGCTGCCACATGTCAGCAAGCTTCACCTGGCCAGGTCCGCCCGTGATGTAGCTCCCCAATCAATCCCTACTCTCTAGACCTTCCAGATAGACTAGCAGAACTTCTCTGCCCATGGGCAACCAGTAGAGCCAGAGGCCTTCCCCCTTTGCTCTTTTGTCTCTGGGCACTCTGTCAGGCACTCCAAGCTGTGAAGTGACTCAGGGGGAGAAGGAAGGAGATTTCAGAGAATGAACACATCCAGAGAGAGAGAGAGGCAAGAGCTGCTGCGTGGGGATGCCTTGCGTACTGATATCCTCAGGAAAGTGGGAAAGAGGTATCTGGCCTGCTCTGCCACTGCCCTGAAGCAGTCCGCACCAGGGCCTCCCTTGTGCCTGCGTAGCCTTTCCCAGGGTGTGCTCCAACCCTGTGGCCACTAGGTGTCATAGGTCACAATGGAGGGCCCTGTGTCATCTGCCTGGTGGGCCGGATCTCTGCCATTGGCTGAGTCCTGTCACCAGGCCCATCCTAAGCTCCGCCCACTCTTGCGGTGGGGGGACTGTCTCCATGGCAATGGCAAAGATGCCTTAGCCCCGCCCACCCGGCCTTGACTTCACCTACCTGGCCTGCTGACCCTCACTCGGACCTCTGTGTTGATAAAAATGAAGGTCCGCCAGTGCCCAGGTGTCAGCCTGTGGGATGCAGGATTCGGGACCTTGCCTAGGGCAGAAGGCAGCCTAGGTCAGCGGGTACCTGGAAGTCTAGTGACTTGTGAGACTGCTGCCAGTGACAAATGGTGACTCCCACACTCACATATCCCCTGGTGGCAGAATGAGAGTGGTGGGTGGAGAAAGATGGCTCCGGAGCACACGTTCAATGGGGCAGCAGCCAAAGCAAAGGCCAGGGCCAGTAGTGGACGTCATGGAGCTGAATGGCGAGCCAGTGAAGGGCCCAGGGAACCCTCCTGTATGTGGCAAACAGGTCATCCGTGTCCCCACGTCCATAAAGCATTGGACTGCTGGGGCCCAGGCTGCCAGGATTTCGGCCTCGCCTTCGGAGCCCGGCCACATACGCAGCGTTGCACCGGAGGCGGGGACATGTAGACAGCAAAAATGGGGAAAATGGCAGTGTTTCCTCGATTTCCCTGGCATCGGCCTTTTTGAGCGGCTTGCTTTTTTTCCTGGTAGGATAGGGCCCTGACGGAGAAAGGCAGGATTATGTGTGCAGGAAAGGTGTGTGCTGAGAGGGTGACGACGTTGAGACCGTGTTGGGATCTTTAGTCCCAGGAAAGGCCCCTGGCGGGTGTGGGTCAATGTTCTCTACCCATCCCACTTGGCGGGGGGAGGTTTTCACCGTACAAAGCAGCAGCGGAATTATTCGTCGCCGGAGAGGTTGCATCTGCCCACAAGCTCCACCTGGCCACGGTCCGCCCCACTGTATTGCGTATGTCAATCAACAGAAGCTAAGACCTTCCAGAGAGACTACCTGCTATTCTCTACCCGCGGGGAAGCAGTACAGCCAGAAGCCTCCCCCGTTCCATCTCTAGGCTCTCTCTCAGGCCCCTCATACTTGTCATGTGTCTCAGGGGTAGAATGAAGAGATTCCTCTGAACCAACACATACAGAGAGGCCATAGATGCTGAGGAAGGGCGCCTTGCCTACTGACATCCTAGCGTAAGTGGAAAAGAGGTACCTGCCTGCTGTCCCAGTGTGTGGAACGTGTTCACATCGGGGGTTGCCTAGTGTGAAGTTACTCCCTGGGTGCCCTGGATTTTGTGGCCAAAGACGCAAGGGGCCGTTGTCTGTCCATGGGTAAAATGGAGGGCTCTGCGGAACTGGCCGGTTAGGCTGGACCTCTCCTATTGGCTGAGTGTTTGTGACCCGTCCCCGTCAGAAGTTCCGGCCAGCCTTGCGGTGGCTGTCTCCATGGTGATTGGGAAAGAAGCCTTAGGCCCCGCACTCAGCCTTCACCTGGCCTACCTGGCCTCTTTCCCCTCATCTAGACCGCTGTGTGGATGAAAGAAAGGATGAAGGCCAGTGAGCACGTGGCCTCATTTCCTTGGAAGGATTAGGCTCCCTTCTTGGGCAGAAGACAGCCAAGGTCAGCCTGAGCCTAGACACCTAGGGACCTGTGACACTGCAGCCAGTGATAGATGTTGACTTCCACACTCAGGTATCCGCAGGTGGCGGATTCCGTGTGGTCGGAAGAGAAGTGTAACCAGAGATGACACACTCACGAGGGCATGGGCCGAAGGTCAGGGAAAATAGCTGAGGGCGTGGAGCTCTAGCGGAGCCAGTCTAGGGCCCAGGCCTCCCTGCTGTACGAGGCAAAGAGGCGATCCATATGCCGCCATCCGTAGACTCTGGACGACTGGGGCCCTGGATGCCCGGACTTCGGCCTTGTCTGCCGAGAAGTGACGCACATGCAGCGTGCCACCGGAGGCTGTGGAGCAGCAGAAGGCCAAATCTTGAAAATGGGGGCTTCGGTTGACTTTGCCTGTGCTCTCCTTTGGCTGAGTGACATGGTGTGTTTCCTAGCAGGTGAAGGCATTCGTGGAGAGAGGCGGTTTCCATGCGTGCAGGCAAAGTGTGTGCTGAGAGGATGAGTTGCTGGAGAGCAGGGTGGACTCTTCAGACCCAGAATAGGCCTCTGGCAGGTCTGTGTCAATGTTTTCTGCCCATGGCACTCAGCCGGGTATTTGCATAGAATGTTAGCAGCGGAATTAGTAGTCTCCGGAGAGGCTGCCACATGTCAGCAAGCTTCACCTGGCCAGGTCCGCCCGTGATGTAGCTCCCCAATCAATCCCTACTCTCTAGACCTTCCAGATAGACTAGCAGAACTTCTCTGCCCATGGGCAACCAGTAGAGCCAGAGGCCTTCCCCCTTTGCTCTTTTGTCTCTGGGCACTCTGTCAGGCACTCCAAGCTGTGAAGTGACTCAGGGGGAGGAGGAAGGAGATTTCAGAGAATGAACACATCCAGAGAGAGAGAGAGGCAAGAGCTGCTGCGTGGGGATGCCTTGCGTACTGATATCCTCAGGAAAGTGGGAAAGAGGTATCTGGCCTGCTCTGCCACTGCCCTGAAGCAGTCCGCACCAGGGCCTCCCTTGTGCCTGCGTAGCCTTTCCCAGGGTGTGCTCCAACCCTGTGGCCACTAGGTGTCATAGGTCACAATGGAGGGCCCTGTGTCATCTGCCTGGTGGGCCGGATCTCTGCCATTGGCTGAGTCCTGTCACCAGGCCCATCCTAAGCTCCGCCCACTCTTGCGGTGGGGGGACTGTCTCCATGGCAATGGCAAAGATGCCTTAGCCCCGCCCACCCGGCCTTGACTTCACCTACCTGGCCTGCTGACCCTCACTCGGACCTCTGTGTTGATAAAAATGAAGGTCCGCCAGTGCCCAGGTGTCAGCCTGTGGGATGCAGGATTCGGGACCTTGCCTAGGGCAGAAGGCAGCCTAGGTCAGCGGGTACCTGGAAGTCTAGTGACTTGTGAGACTGCTGCCAGTGACAAATGGTGACTCCCACACTCACATATCCCCTGGTGGCAGAATGAGAGTGGTGGGTGGAGAAAGATGGCTGCGGAGCACACGTTCAATGGGGCAGCAGCCAAAGCAAAGGCCAGGGCCAGTAGTGGACGTCGTGGAGCTGAATGGCGAGCCAGTGAAGGGCCCAGGGAACCCTCCTGTATGTGGCAAACAGGTCATCCGTGTCCCCACGTCCATAAAGCATTGGACTGCTGGGGCCCAGGCTGCCAGGATTTCGGCCTCGCCTTCGGAGCCCGGCCACATACGCAGCCTTGCACCGGAGGCGGGGACATGTAGACAGCAAAAATGGGGAAAATGGCAGTGTTTCCTCGATTTCCCTGGCATCGGCCTTTTTGAGCGGCTTGCTTTTTTTCCTGGTAGGATAGGGCCCTGACGGAGAAAGGCAGGATTATGTGTGCAGGAAAGGTGTGTGCTGAGAGGGTGACGGCGTTGAGACCGTGTTGGGATCTTTAGTCCCAGGAAAGGCCCCTGGCGGGTGTGGGTCAATGTTCTCTACCCATCCCACTTGGCGGGGGGAGGTTTTCACCGTACAAAGCAGCAGCGGAATTATTCGTCGCCGGAGAGGTTGCATCTGCCCACAAGCTCCACCTGGCCACGGTCCGCCCCACTGTATTGCGTATGTCAATCAACAGAAGCTAAGACCTTCCAGAGAGACTACCTGCTATTCTCTACCCGCGGGGAAGCAGTACAGCCAGAAGCCTCCCCCGTTCCATCTCTAGGCTCTCTCTCAGGCCCCTCATACTTGTCATGTGTCTCAGGGGTAGAATGAAGAGATTCCTCTGAACCAACACATACAGAGAGGCCATAGATGCTGAGGAAGGGCGCCTTGCCTACTGACATCCTAGCGTAAGTGGAAAAGAGGTACCTGCCTGCTGTCCCAGTGTGTGGAACGTGTTCACATCGGGGGTTGCCTAGTGTGAAGTTACTCCCTGGGTGCCCTGGATTTTGTGGCCAAAGACGCAAGGGGCCGTTGTCTGTCCATGGGTAAAATGGAGGGCTCTGCGGAACTGGCCGGTTAGGCTGGACCTCTCCTATTGGCTGAGTGTTTGTGACCCGTCCCCGTCAGAAGTTCCGGCCAGCCTTGCGGTGGCTGTCTCCATGGTGATTGGGAAAGAAGCCTTAGGCCCCGCACTCAGCCTTCACCTGGCCTACCTGGCCTCTTTCCCCTCAGCTAGACCGCTGTGTGGATGAAAGAAAGGATGAAGGCCAGTGAGCACGTGGCCTTATTTCCTTGGAAGGATTAGGCTCCCTTCTTGGGCAGAAGACAGCCAAGGTCAGCCTGAGCCTAGACACCTAGGGACCTGTGACACTGCAGCCAGTGATAGATGTTGACTTCCACGCTCAGGTATCCGCAGGTGGCGGATTCCGTGTGGTCGGAAGAGAAGTGTAACCAGAGATGACACACTCACGAGGGCATGGGCCGAAGGTCAGGGAAAATAGCTGAGGGCGTGGAGCTCTAGCGGAGCCAGTCTAGGGCCCAGGCCTCCCTGCTGTACGAGGCAAAGAGGCGATCCATATGCCGCCATCCGTAGACTCTGGACGACTGGGGCCCTGGATGCCCGGACTTCGGCCTTGTCTGCCGAGAAGTGACGCACATGCAGCGTGCCACCGGAGGCTGTGGAGCAGCAGAAGGCCAAATCTTGAAAATGGGGGCTTCGGTTGACTTTGCCTGTGCTCTCCTTTGGCTGAGTGACATGGTGTGTTTCCTAGCAGGTGAAGGCATTCGTGGAGAGAGGCGGTTTCCATGCGTGCAGGCAAAGTGTGTGCTGAGAGGATGAGTTGCTGGAGAGCAGGGTGGACTCTTCAGACCCAGAATAGGCCTCTGGCAGGTCTGTGTCAATGTTTTCTGCCCATGGCACTCAGCCGGGTATTTGCATAGAATGTTAGCAGCGGAATTAGTAGTCTCCGGAGAGGCTGCCACACGTCAGCAAGCTTCACCTGGCCAGGTCCGCCCGTGATGTAGCTCCCCAATCAATCCCTACTCTCTAGACCTTCCAGATAGACTAGCAGAACTTCTCTGCCCATGGGCAACCAGTAGAGCCAGAGGCCTTCGCCCTTTGCTCTTTTCTCTCTGGGCACTCTGTCAGGCACTCCAAGCTGTGAAGTGACTCAGGGGGAGAAGGAAGGAGATTTCAGAGAATGAACACATCCAGAGAGAGAGAGAGGCAAGAGCTGCTGAGTGGGGATGCCTTGCGTACTGATATCCTCAGGAAAGTGGGAAAGAGGTATCTGGCCTGCTCTGCCACTGCCCTGAAGCAGTCCGCACCAGGGCCTCCCTTGTGCCTGCGTAGCCTTTCCCAGGGTGTGCTCCAACCCTGTGGCCACTAGGTGTCATAGGTCACAATGGAGGGCCCTGTGTCATCTGCCTGGTGGGCCGGATCTCTGCCATTGGCTGAGTCCTGTCACCAGGCCCATCCTAAGCTCCGCCCACTCTTGCGGTGGGGGGACTGTCTCCATGGCAATGGCAAAGATGCCTTAGCCCCGCCCACCCGGCCTTGACTTCACCTACCTGGCCTGCTGACCCTCACTCGGACCTCTGTGTTGATAAAAATGAAGGTCCGCCAGTACCCAGGTGTCAGCCTGTGGGATGCAGGATTCGGGACCTTGCCTAGGGCAGAAGGCAGCCTAGGTCAGCGGGTACCTGGAAGTCTAGTGACTTGTGAGACTGCTGCCAGTGACAAATGGTGACTCCCACACTCACATATCCCCTGGTGGCAGAATGAGAGTGGTGGGTGGAGAAACATGGCTCCGGAGCACACGTTCAATGGGGCAGCAGCCAAAGCAAAGGCCAGGGCCAGTAGTGGACGTCGTGGAGCTGAATGGCGAGCCAGTGAAGGGCCCAAGGATCCCTCCTGTATGTGGCAAACAGGTCATCCGTGTCCCCACGTCCATAAAGCATTGGACTGCTGGGGCCCAGGCTGCCAGGATTTCGGCCTCGCCTTCGGAGCCCGGCCACATACGCAGCCTTGCACCGGAGGCGGGGACATGTAGACAGCAAAAATGGGGAAAATGGCAGTGTTTCCTCGATTTCCCTGGCATCGGCCTTTTTGAGCAGCTTGCTTTTTTTCCTGGTAGGATAGGGCCCTGACGGAGAAAGGCAGGATTATGGGTGCAGGAAAGGTGTGTGCTGAGAGGGTGACGACGTTGAGACCGTGTTGGGATCTTTAGTCCCAGGAAAGGCCCCTGGCGGGTGTGGGTCAATGTTCTCTACCCATCCCACTTGGCGGGGGGAGGTTTTCACCGTACAAAGCAGCAGCGGAATTATTCGTCGCCGGAGAGGTTGCATCTGCCCACAAGCTCCACCTGGCCACGGTCCGCCCCACTGTATTGCGTATGTCAATCAACAGAAGCTAAGACCTTCCAGAGAGACTACCTGCTATTCTCTACCCACGGGGAAGCAGTACAGCCAGAAGCCTCCCCCGTTCCATCTCTAGGCTCTCTCTCAGGCCCCTCATACTTGTCATGTGTCTCAGGGGTAGAATGAAGAGATTCCTCTGAACCAACACATACAGAGAGGCCATAGATGCTGAGGAAGGGCGCCTTGCCTACTGACATCCTAGCGTAAGTGGAAAAGAGGTACCTGCCTGCTGTCCCCTTGTGTGGAACGTGTTCACATCGGGGGTTGCCTAGTGTGAAGTTACTCCCTGGGTGCCCTGGATTTTGTGGCCAAAGACGCAAGGGGCCGTTGTCTGTCCATGGGTAAAATGGAGGGCTCTGCGGAACTGGCCGGTTAGGCTGGACCTCTCCTATTGGCTGAGTGTTTGTGACCCGTCCCCGTCAGAAGTTCCGGCCAGCCTTGCGGTGGCTGTCTCCATGGTGATTGGGAAAGAAGCCTTAGGCCCCGCACTCAGCCTTCACCTGGCCTACCTGGCCTCTTTCCCCTCATCTAGACCGCTGTGTGGATGAAAGAAAGGATGAAGGCCAGTGAGCACGTGGCCTCATTTCCTTGGAAGGATTAGGCTCCCTTCTTGGGCAGAAGGCAGCCAAGGTCAGCCTGAGCCTAGACACCTAGGGACCTGTGACACTGCAGCCAGTGATAGATGTTGATTTCCACGCTCAGGTATCCGCAGGTGGCGGATTCCGTGTGGTCGGAAGAGAAGTGTAACCAGAGATGACACACTCACGAGGGCATGGGCCGAAGGTCAGGGAAAATAGCTGAGGTCGTGGAGCTCTAGCGGAGCCAGTCTAGGGCCCAGGCCTCCCTGCTGTAGGAGGCAAAGAGGCGATCCGTATGCCGCCATCCGTAGACTCTGGACGACTGGGGCCCTGGATGCCCGGACTTCGGCCTTGTCTGCCGAGAAGTGACGCACATGCAGCGTGCCACCGGAGGCTGTGGAGCAGCAGAGGGCCAAATCTTGAAAATGGGGGCTTCGGTTGACTTTGCCTGTGCCCTCCTTTGGCTGAGTGACATGGTGTGTTTCCTAGCAGGTGAAGGCATTCGTGGAGAGAGGCGGTTTCCATGCGTGCAGGCAAAGTGTGTGCTGAGAGGATGAGTTGCTGGAGAGCAGGGTGGACTCTTCAGACCCAGAATAGGCCTCTGGCAGGTCTGTGTCAATGTTTTCTGCCCATGGCACTCAGCCGGGTATTTGCATAGAATGTTAGCAGCGGAATTAGTAGTCTCCGGAGAGGCTGCCACATGTCAGCAAGCTTCACCTGGCCAGGTCCGCCCGTGATGTAGCTCCCCAATCAATCCCTACTCTCTAGACCTTCCAGATAGACTAGCAGAACTTCTCTGCCCATGGGCAACCAGTAGAGCCAGAGGCCTTCGCCCTTTGCTCTTTTGTCTCTGGGCACTCTGTCAGGCACTCCAAGCTGTGAAGTGACTCAGGGAGAGAAGGAAGGAGATTTCAGAGAATGAACACATCCAGAGAGAGAGAGAGGCAAGAGCTGCTGAGTGGGGATGCCTTGCGTACTGATATCCTCAGGAAAGTGGGAAAGAGGTACCTGGCCTGCTCTGCCACTGCCCTGAAGCAGTCCGCACCAGGGCCTCCCTTGTGCCTGCGTAGCCTTTCCCAGGGTGTGCTCCAACCCTGTGGCCACTAGGTGTCATAGGTCACAATGGAGGCCCCTGTGTCATCTGCCTGGTGGGCCGGATCTCTGCCATTGGCTGAGTCCTGTCACCAGGCCCATCCTAAGCTCCGCCCACTCTTGCGGTGGGGGGACTGTCTCCATGGCAATGGCAAAGATGCCTTAGCCCCGCCCACCCGGCCTTGACTTCACCTACCTGGCCTGCTGACCCTCACTCGGACCTCTGTGTTGATAAAAATGAAGGTCCGCCAGTGCCCAGGTGTCAGCCTGTGGGATGCAGGATTCGGGACCTTGCCTAGGGCAGAAGGCAGCCTAGGTCAGCGGGTACCTGGAAGTCTAGTGACTTGTGAGACTGCTGCCAGTGACAAATGGTGACTCCCACACTCACATATCCCCTGGTGGCAGAATGAGAGTGGTGGGTGGAGAAAGATGGCTCCGGAGCACACGTTCAATGGGGCAGCAGCCAAAGCAAAGGCCAGGGCCAGTAGTGGACGTCGTGGAGCTGAATGGCGAGCCAGTGAAGGGCCCAAGGATTCCTCCTGTATGTGGAAAACAGGTCATCCGTGTCCCCACGTCCATAAAGCATTGGACTGCTGGGGCCCAGGCTGCCAGGATTTCGGCCTCGCCTTCGGAGCCCGGCCACATAGGCAGCCTTGCACCGGAGGCGGGGACATGTAGACAGCAAAAATGGGGAAAATGGCAGTGTTTCCTCGATTTCCCTGGCATCGGCCTTTTTGAGCGGCTTGCTTTTTTTCCTGGTAGGATAGGGCCCTGACGGAGAAAGGCAGGATTATGTGTGCAGGAAAGGTGTGTGCTGAGAGGGTGACGACGTTGAGACCGTGTTGGGATCTTTAGTCCCAGGAAAGGCCCCTGGCGGGTGTGGGTCAATGTTCTCTACCCATCCCACTTGGCGGGGGGAGGTTTTCACCATACAAAGCAGCAGCGGAATTATTCGTCGCCAGAGAGGTTGCATCTGCCCACAAGCTCCACCTGGCCACGGTCCGCCCCACTGTATTGCGTATGTCAATCAACAGAAGCTAAGACCTTCCAGAGAGACTACCTGCTATTCTCTACCCACGGGGAAGCAGTACAGCCAGAAGCCTCCCCCGTTCCATCTCTAGGCTCTCTCTCAGGCCCCTCATACTTGTCATGTGTCTCAGGGGTAGAATGAAGAGATTCCTCTGAACCAACACATACAGAGAGGCCATAGATGCTGAGGAAGGGCGCCTTGCCTACTGACATCCTAGCGTAAGTGGAAAAGAGGTACCTGCCTGCTGTCCCCTTGTGTGGAACGTGTTCACATCGGGGGTTGCCTAGTGTGAAGTTACTCCCTGGGTGCCCTGGATTTTGTGGCCAAAGACGCAAGGGGCCGTTGTCTGTCCATGGGTAAAATGGAGGGCTCTGCGGAACTGGCCGGTTAGGCTGGACCTCTCCTATTGGCTGAGTGTTTGTGACCCGTCCCCGTCAGAAGTTCCGGCCAGCCTTGCGGTGGCTGTCTCCATGGTGATTGGGAAAGAAGCCTTAGGCCCCGCACTCAGCCTTCACCTGGCCTACCTGGCCTCTTTCCCCTCATCTAGACCGCTGTGTGGATGAAAGAAAGGATGAAGGCCAGTGAGCACGTGGCCTCATTTCCTTGGAAGGATTAGGCTCCCTTCTTGGGCAGAAGACAGCCAAGGTCAGCCTGAGCCTAGACACCTAGGGACCTGTGACACTGCAGCCAGTGATAGATGTTGATTTCCACGCTCAGGTATCCGCAGGTGGCGGATTCCGTGTGGTCGGAAGAGAAGTGTAACCAGAGATGACACACTCACGAGGGCATGGGCCGAAGGTCAGGGAAAATAGCTGAGGGCGTGGAGCTCTAGCGGAGCCAGTCTAGGGCCCAGGCCTCCCTGCTGTAGGAGGCAAAGAGGCGATCCATATGCCGCCATCCGTAGACTCTGGACGACTGGGGCCCTGGATGCCCGGACTTCGGCCTTGTCTGCCGAGAAGTGACGCACATGCAGCGTGCCACCGGAGGCTGTGGAGCAGCAGAAGGCCAAATCTTGAAAATGGGGGCTTCGGTTGACTTTGCCTGTGCTCTCCTTTGGCTGAGTGACATGGTGTGTTTCCTAGCAGGTGAAGGCATTCGTGGAGAGAGGCGGTTTCCATGCGTGCAGGCAAAGTGTGTGCTGAGAGGATGAGTTGCTGGAGAGCAGGGTGGACTCTTCAGACCCAGAATAGGCCTCTGGCAGGTCTGTGTCAATGTTTTCTGCCCATGGCACTCAGCCGGGTATTTGCATAGAATGTTAGCAGCGGAATTAGTAGTCTCCGGAGAGGCTGCCACACGTCAGCAAGCTTCACCTGGCCAGGTCCGCCCGTGATGTAGCTCCCCAATCAATCCCTACTCTCTAGACCTTCCAGATAGACTAGCAGAACTTCTCTGCCCATGGGCAACCAGTAGAGCCAGAGGCCTTCGCCCTTTGCTCTTTTGTCTCTGGGCACTCTGTCAGGCACTCCAAGCTGTGAAGTGACTCAGGGGGAGAAGGAAGGAGATTTCAGAGAATGAACACATCCAGAGAGAGAGAGAGGCAAGAGCTGCTGAGTGGGGATGCCTTGCGTACTGATATCCTCAGGAAAGTGGGAAAGAGGTACCTGGCCTGCTCTGCCACTGCCCTGAAGCAGTCCGCACCAGGGCCTCCCTTGTGCCTGCGTAGCCTTTCCCAGGATGTGCTCCAACCCTGTGGCCACTAGGTGTCATAGGTCACAATGGAGGCCCCTGTGTCATCTGCCTGGTGGGCCCGATCTCTGCCATTGGCTGAGTCCTGTCACCAGGCCCATCCTAAGCTCCGCCCACTCTTGCGGTGGGGGGACTGTCTCCATGGCAATGGCAAAGATGCCTGAGCCCCGCCCACCCGGCCTTGACTTCACCTACCTGGCCTGCTGACCCTCACTCGGACCTCTGTGTTGATAAAAATGAAGGTCCGCCAGTGCCCAGGTGTCAGCCTGTGGGATGCAGGATTCGGGACCTTGCCTAGGGCAGAAGGCAGCCTAGGTCAGCGGGTACCTGGAAGTCTAGTGACTTGTGAGACTGCTGCCAGTGACAAATGGTGACTCCCACACTCACATATCCCCTGGTGGCAGAATGAGAGTGGTGGGTGGAGAAACATGGCTCCGGAGCACACGTTCAATGGGGCAGCAGCCAAAGCAAAGGCCAGGGCCAGTAGTGGACGTCGTGGAGCTGAATGGCGAGCCAGTGAAGGGCCCAAGGATTCCTCCTGTATGTGGCAAACAGGTCATCCGTGTCCCCACGTCCATAAAGCATTGGACTGCTGGGGCCCAGGCTGCCAGGATTTCGGCCTCGCCTTCGGAGCCCGGCCACATAGGCAGCCTTGCACCGGAGGCGGGGACATGTAGACAGCAAAAATGGGGAAAATGGCAGTGTTTCTTCGATTTCCCTGGCATCGGCCTTTTTGAGCGGCTTGCTTTTTTTCCTGGTAGGATAGGGCCCAGACGGAGAAAGGCAGGATTATGTGTGCAGGAAAGGTGTGTGCTGAGAGGGTGACGACGTTGAGACCGTGTTGGGATCTTTAGTCCCAGGAAAGGCCCCTGGCGGGTGTGGGTCAATGTTCTCTACCCATCCCACTTGGCGGGGGGAGGTTTTCACCGTACAAAGCAGCAGCGGAATTATTCGTCGCCAGAGAGGTTGCATCTGCCCACAAGCTCCACCTGGCCACGGTCCGCCCCACTGTATTGCGTATGTCAATCAACAGAAGCTAAGACCTTCCAGAGAGACTACCTGCTATTCTCTACCCACGGGGAAGCAGTACAGCCAGAAGCCTCCCCCGTTCCATCTCTAGGCTCTCTCTCAGGCCCCTCATACTTGTCATGTGTCTCAGGGGTAGAATGAAGAGATTCCTCTGAACCAACACATACAGAGAGGCCATAGATGCTGAGGAAGGGCGCCTTGCCTACTGACATCCTAGCGTAAGTGGAAAAGAGGTACCTGCCTGCTGTCCCCTTGTGTGGAACGTGTTCACATCAGGGGTTGCCTAGTGTGAAGTTACTCCCTGGGTGCCCTGGATTTTGTGGCCAAAGACGCAAGGGGCCGTTGTCTGTCCATGGGTAAAATGGAGGGCTCTGCGGAACTGGCCGGTTAGGCTGGACCTCTCCTATTGGCTGAGTGTTTGTGACCCGTCCCCGTCAGAAGTTCCGGCCAGCCTTGCGGTGGCTGTCTCCATGGTGATTGGGAAAGAAGCCTTAGGCCCCGCACTCAGCCTTCACCTGGCCTACCTGGCCTCTTTCCCCTCATCTAGACCGCTGTGTGGATGAAAGAAAGGATGAAGGCCAGTGAGCACGTGGCCTCATTTCCTTGGAAGGATTAGGCTCCCTTCTTGGGCAGAAGACAGCCAAGGTCAGCCTGAGCCTAGACACCTAGGGACCTGTGACACTGCAGCCAGTGATAGATGTTGATTTCCACGCTCAGGTATCCGCAGGTGGCGGATTCCGTGTGGTCGGAAGAGAAGTGTAACCAGAGATGACACACTCACGAGGGCATGGGCCGAAGGTCAGGGAAAATAGCTGAGGTCGTGGAGCTCTAGCGGAGCCAGTCTAGGGCCCAGGCCTCCCTGCTGTACGAGGCAAAGAGGCGATCCGTATGCCGCCATCCGTAGACTCTGGACGACTGGGGCCCTGGATGCCCGGACTTCGGCCTTGTCTGCCGAGAAGTGACGCACATGCAGCGTGCCACCGGAGGCTGTGGAGCAGCAGAAGGCCAAATCTTGAAAATGGGGGCTTCGGTTGACTTTGCCTGTGCTCTCCTTTGGCTGAGTGACATGGTGTGTTTCCTAGCAGGTGAAGGCATTCGTGGAGAGAGGCGGTTTCCATGCGTGCAGGCAAAGTGTGTGCTGAGAGGATGAGTTGCTGGAGAGCAGGGTGGACTCTTCAGACCCAGAATAGGCCTCTGGCAGGTCTGTGTCAATGTTTTCTGCCCATGGCACTCAGCCGGGTATTTGCATAGAATGTTAGCAGCGGAATTAGTAGTCTCCGGAGAGGCTGCCACACGTCAGCAAGCTTCACCTGGCCAGGTCCGCCCGTGATGTAGCTCCCCAATCAATCCCTACTCTCTAGACCTTCCAGATAGACTAGCAGAACTTCTCTGCCCATGGGCAACCAGTAGAGCCAGAGGCCTTCGCCCTTTGCTCTTTTGTCTCTGGGCACTCTGTCAGGCACTCCAAGCTGTGAAGTGACTCAGGGAGAGAAGGAAGGAGATTTCAGAGAATGAACACATCCAGAGAGAGAGAGAGGCAAGAGCTGCTGAGTGGGGATGCCTTGCGTACTGATATCCTCAGGAAAGTGGGAAAGAGGTACCTGGCCTGCTCTGCCACTGCCCTGAAGCAGTCCGCACCAGGGCCTCCCTTGTGCCTGCGTAGCCTTTCCCAGGGTGTGCTCCAACCCTGTGGCCACTAGGTGTGTCATAGGTCACAATGGAGGGCCCTGTGTCATCTGCCTGGTGGGCCGGATCTCTGCCATTGGCTGAGTCCTGTCACCAGGCCCATCCTAAGCTCCGCCCACTCTTGCGGTGGGGGGACTGTCTCCATGGCAATGGCAAAGATGCCTCAGCCCCGCCCACCCGGCCTTGACTTCACCTACCTGGCCTGCTGACCCTCACTCGGACCTCTGTGTTGATAAAAATGAAGGTCCGCCAGTGCCCAGGTGTCAGCCTGTGGGATGCAGGATTCGGGACCTTGCCTAGGGCAGAAGGCAGCCTAGGTCAGCGGGTACCTGGAAGTCTAGTGACTTGTGAGACTGCTGCCAGTGACAAATGGTGACTCCCACACTCACATATCCCCTGGTGGCAGAATGAGAGTGGTGGGTGGAGAAACATGGCTCTGGAGCACACGTTCAATGGGGCAGCAGCCAAAGCAAAGGCCAGGGCCAGTAGTGGACGTCGTGGAGCTGAATGGCGAGCCAGTGAAGGGCCCAAGGATCCCTCCTGTATGTGGCAAACAGGTCATCCGTGTCCCCACGTCCATAAAGCATTGGACTGCTGGGGCCCAGGCTGCCAGGATTTCGGCCTCGCCTTCGGAGCCCGGCCACATAAGCAGCCTTGCACCGGAGGCGGGGACATGTAGACAGCAAAAATGGGGAAAATGGCAGTGTTTCCTCGATTTCCCTGGCATCGGCCTTTTTGAGCGGCTTGCTTTTTTTCCTGGTAGGATAGGGCCCAGACGGAGAAAGGCAGGATTATGTGTGCAGGAAAGGTATGTGCTGAGAGGGTGACGACGTTGAGACCGTGTTGGGATCTTTAGTCCCAGGAAAGGCCCCTGGCGGGTGTGGGTCAATGTTCTCTACCCATCCCACTTGGCGGGGGGAGGTTTTCACCGTACAAAGCAGCAGCGGAATTATTCGTCGCCGGAGAGGTTGCATCTGCCCACAAGCTCCACCTGGCCACGGTCCGCCCCACTGTATTGCGTATGTCAATCAACAGAAGCTAAGACCTTCCAGAGAGACTACCTGCTATTCTCTACCCACGGGGAAGCAGTACAGCCAGAAGCCTCCCCCGTTCCATCTCTAGGCTCTCTCTCAGGCCCCTCATACTTGTCATGTGTCTCAGGGGTAGAATGAAGAGATTCCTCTGAACCAACACATACAGAGTGGCCATAGATGCTGAGGAAGGGCGCCTTGCCTACTGACATCCTAGCGTAAGTGGAAAAGAGGTACCTGCCTGCTGTCCCCTTGTGTGGAACGTGTTCACATCGGGGGTTGCCTAGTGTGAAGTTACTCCCTGGGTGCCCTGGATTTTGTGGCCAAAGACGCAAGGGGCCGTTGTCTGTCCATGGGTAAAATGGAGGGCTCTGCGGAACTGGCCGGTTAGGCTGGACCTCTCCTATTGGCTGAGTGTTTGTGACCCGTCCCCGTCAGAAGTTCCGGCCAGCCTTGCGGTGGCTGTCTCCATGGTGATTGGGAAAGAAGCCTTAGGCCCCGCACTCAGCCTTCACCTGGCCTACCTGGCCTCTTTCCCCTCATCTAGACCGCTGTGTGGATGAAAGAAAGGATGAAGGCCAGTGAGCACGTGGCCTCATTTCCTTGGAAGGATTAGGCTCCCTTCTTGGGCAGAAGACAGCCAAGGTCAGCCTGAGCCTAGACACCTAGGGACCTGTGACACTGCAGCCAGTGATAGATGTTGATTTCCACGCTCAGGTATCCGCAGGTGGCGGATTCCATGTGGTCGGAAGAGAAGTGTAATTAGAGATGACACACTCACGAGGGCATGGGCCGAAGGTCAGGGAAAATAGCTGAGGTCGTGGAGCTCTAGCGGAGCCAGTCTAGGGCCCAGGCCTCCCTGCTGTACGAGGCAAAGAGGCGATCCATATGCCGCCATCCGTAGACTCTGGACGACTGGGGCCCTGGATGCCCGGACTTCGGCCTTGTCTGCCGAGAAGTGACGCACATGCAGTGTGCCACCGGAGGCTGTGGAGCAGCAGAAGGCCAAATCTTGAAAATGGGGGCTTCGGTTGACTTTGCTTGTGCTCTCCTTTGGCTGAGTGACATGGTGTGTTTCCTAGCAGGTGAAGGCATTCGTGGAGAGAGGCGGTTTCCATGAGTGCAGGCAAAGTGTGTGCTGAGAGGATGAGTTGCTGGAGAGCAGGGTGGACTCTTCAGACCCAGAATAGGCCTCTGGCAGGTATGTGTCAATGTTTTCTGCCCATGGCACTCAGCCGGGTATTTGCATAGAATGTTAGCAGCGGAATTAGTAGTCTCCGGAGAGGCTGCCACACGTCAGCAAGCTTCACCTGGCCAGGTCCGCCCGTGATGTAGCTCCCCAATCAATCCCTACTCTCTAGACCTTCCAGATAGACTAGCAGAACTTCTCTGCCCATGGGCAACCAGTAGAGCCAGAGGCCTTCCCCCTTTGCTCTTTCGTCCCTGGGCACTCTGTCAGACACTCCAAGCTGTGAAGTGACTCAGGGGGAGAAGGAAAGAGATTTCAGAGAATAAACACATCCAGAGAGAGAGAGAGAGGCAAGAGCTGGTGAGTGGGGATGCCTTGCGTACTGATATCCTCAGGAAAGTGGGAAAGAGGTACCTGGCCTGCTCTGCCACTGCCCCGAAGCAGTCCGCACCAGGGCCTCCCTTGTGCCTGCGTAGCCTTTCCCAGGGTGTGCTCCAACCCTGTGGCCACTAGGTGTCATAGGTCACAATGGAGGGCCCTGTGTCATCTGCCTGGTGGGCCGGATCTCTGCCATTGGCTGAGTCCTGTCACCAGGCCCATCCTAAGCTCCGCCCACTCTTGCGGTGGGGGGACTGTCTCCATGGGAATGGCAAAGACGCCTCAGCCCCGCCCACCCGGCCTTGACTTCACCTACCTGGGCTGCTGACCCTCACTCGGACCTCTGTGTTGATAAAAATGAATGTCCGCCAGTGCCCAGGTGTCAGCCTGTGGGATGCAGAATTCGGGACCTTGCCTAGGGCAGAAGGCAGCCTAGGTCAGCGGGTACCTGGAAGTCTATTGAGTTGTGAGACTGCTGCCAGTGACAAATGGTGACTCCCACACTCACATAGCCCCTGGTGGCAGAATGAGAGTGGTGAGTGGAGAAACATGGCTCCGGAGCACACGTTCAATGGGGCAGCAGCCAAAGCAAAGGCCAGGGCCAGTAGTGGACGTCGTGGAGCTGAATGGCGAGCCAGTGAAGGGCCCAAGGATCCCTCCTGTATGTGGAAAACAGGTCATCCGTGTCCCCACGTCCATAAAGCATTGGACTGCTGGGGCCCAGGCTGCCAGGATTTCGGCCTCGCCTTCGGAGCCCGGCCACATAGGCAGCCTTGCACCGGAGGCGGGGACATGTAGACAGCAAAAATGGGGAAAATGGCAGTGTTTCCTCGATTTCCCTGGCATCGGCCTTTTTGAGCGGCTTGCTTTTTTTCCTGGTAGGATAGGGCCCTGACGGAGAAAGGCAGGATTATGTGTGCAGGAAAGGTGTGTGCTGAGAGGGTGACGACGTTGAGACCGTGTTGGGATCTTTAGTCCCAGGAAAGGCCCCTGGCGGGTGTGGGTCAATGTTCTCTACCCATCCCACTTGGCGGGGGGAGGTTTTCACCGTACAAAGCAGCAGCGGAATTATTCGTCGCCGGAGAGGTTGCATCTGCCCACAAGCTCCACCTGGCCACGGTCCGCCCCACTGTATTGCGTATGTCAATCAACAGAAGCTAAGACCTTCCAGAGAGACTACCTGCTATTCTCTACCCACGGGGAAGCAGTACAGCCAGAAGCCTCCCCCGTTCCATCTCTAGGCTCTCTCTCAGGCCCCTCATACTTGTCATGTGTCTCAGGGGTAGAATGAAGAGATTCCTCTGAACCAACACATACAGAGAGGCCACAGATGCTGAGGAAGGGCGCCTTGCCTACTGACATCCTAGCGTAAGTGGAAAAGAGGTACCTGCCTGCTGTCCCCTTGTGTGGAACGTGTTCACATCGGGGGTTGCCTAGTGTGAAGTTACTCCCTGGGTGCCCTGGATTTTGTGGCCAAAGACGCAAGGGGCCGTTGTCTGTCCATGGGTAAAATGGAGGGCTCTGCGGAACTGGCCGGTTAGGCTGGACCTCTCCTATTGGCTGAGTGTTTGTGACCCGTCCCCGTCAGAAGTTCCGGCCAGCCTTGCGGTGGCTGTCTCCATGGTGATTGGGAAAGAAGCCTTAGGCCCCGCACTCAGCCTTCACCTGGCCTACCTGGCCTCTTTCCCCTCATCTAGACCGCTGTGTGGATGAAAGAAAGGATGAAGGCCAGTGAGCACGTGGCCTCATTTCCTTGGAAGGATTAGGCTCCCTTCTTGGGCAGAAGACAGCCAAGGTCAGCCTGAGCCTAGACACCTAGGGACCTGTGACACTGCAGCCAGTGATAGATGTTGATTTCCACGCTCAGGTATCCGCAGGTGGCGGATTCCGTGTGGTCGGAAGAGAAGTGTAACCAGAGATGACACACTCACGAGGGCATGGGCCGAAGGTCAGGGAAAATAGCGGAGGTCGTGGAGCTCTAGCGGAGCCAGTCTAGGGCCCAGGCCTCCCTGCTGTACGAGGCAAAGAGGCGATCCATATGCCGCCATCCGTAGACTCTGGACGACTGGGGCCCTGGATGCCCGGACTTCGGCCTTGTCTGCCGAGAAGTGACGCACATGCAGCGTGCCACCGGAGGCTGTGGAGCAGCAGAAGGCCAAATCTTGAAAATGGGGGCTTCGGTTGACTTTGCCTGTGCTCTCCTTTGGCTGAGTGACATGGTGTGTTTCCTAGCAGGTGAAGGCATTCGTGGAGAGAGGCGGTTTCCATGCGTGCAGGCAAAGTGTGTGCTGAGAGGATGAGTTGCTGGAGAGCAGGGTGGACTCTTCAGACCCAGAATAGGCCTCTGGCAGGTCTGTGTCAATGTTTTCTGCCCATGGCACTCAGCCGGGTATTTACATAGAATGTTAGCAGCGGAATTAGTAGTCTCCGGAGAGGCTGCCACATGTCAGCAAGCTTCACCTGGCCAGGTCCGCCCGTGATGTAGCTCCCCAATCAATCCCTACTCTCTAGACCTTCCAGATAGACTAGCAGAACTTCTCTGCCCATGGGCAACCTGTAGAGCCAGAGGCCTTCCCCCTTTGCTCTTTTGTCTCTGGGCACTCTGTCAGGCACTCCAAGCTGTGAAGTGACTCAGGGGGAGGAGGAAGGAGATTTCAGAGAATGAACACATCCAGAGAGAGAGAGAGGCAAGAGCTGCTGCGTGGGGATGCCTTGCGTACTGATATCCTCAGGAAAGTGGGAAAGAGGTACCTGGCCTGCTCTGCCACTGCCCTGAAGCAGTCCGCACCAGGGCCTCCCTTGTGCCTGCGTAGCCTTTCCCAGGGTGTGCTCCAACCCTGTGGCCACTAGGTGTCATAGGTCACAATGGAGGGCCCTGTGTCATCTGCCTGGTGGACCGGATCTCTGCCATTGGCTGAGTCCTGTCACCAGGCCCATCCTAAGCTCCGCCCACTCTTGCGGTGGGGGGACTGTCTCCATGGCAATGGCAAAGACGCCTCAGCCCCGCCCACCCGGCCTTGACTTCACCTACCTGGGCTGCTGACCCTCACTCGGACCTCTGTGTTGATAAAAATGAATGTCCGCCAGTGCCCAGGTGTCAGCCTGTGGGATGCAGAATTCGGGACCTTGCCTAGGGCAGAAGGCAGCCTAGGTCAGCGGGTACCTGGAAGTCTATTGAGTTGTGAGACTGCTGCCAGTGACAAATGGTGACTCCCACACTCACATAGCCCCTGGTGGCAGAATGAGAGTGGTGAGTGGAGAAACATGGCTCCGGAGCACACGTTCAATGGGGCAGCAGCCAAAGCAAAGGCCAGGGCCAGTAGTGGACGTCGTGGAGCTGAATGGCGAGCCAGTGAAGGGCCCAAGGATCCCTCCTGTATGTGGAAAACAGGTCATCCGTGTCCCCACGTCCATAAAGCATTGGACTGCTGGGGCCCAGGCTGCCAGGATTTCGGCCTCGCCTTCGGAGCCCGGCCACATAGGCAGCCTTGCACCGGAGGCGGGGACATGTAGACAGCAAAAATGGGGAAAATGGCAGTGTTTCCTCGATTTCCCTGGCATCGGCCTTTTTGAGCGGCTTGCTTTTTTTCCTGGTAGGATAGGGCCCTGACGGAGAAAGGCAGGATTATGTGTGCAGGAAAGGTGTGTGCTGAGAGGGTGACGACGTTGAGACCGTGTTGGGATCTTTAGTCCCAGGAAAGGCCCCTGGCGGGTGTGGGTCAATGTTCTGTACCCATCCCACTTGGCGGGGGGAGGTTTTCACCGTACAAAGCAGCAGCGGAATTATTCGTCGCCGGAGAGGTTGCATCTGCCCACAAGCTCCACCTGGCCACGGTCCGCCCCACTGTATTGCGTATGTCAATCAACAGAAGCTAAGACCTTCCAGAGAGACTACCTGCTATTCTCTACCCACGGGGAAGCAGTACAGCCAGAAGCCTCCCCCGTTCCATCTCTAGGCTCTCTCTCAGGCCCCTCATACTTGTCATGTGTCTCAGGGGTAGAATGAAGAGATTCCTCTGAACCAACACATACAGAGAGGCCACAGATGCTGAGGAAGGGCGCCTTGCCTACTGACATCCTAGCGTAAGTGGAAAAGAGGTACCTGCCTGCTGTCCCCTTGTGTGGAACGTGTTCACATCGGGGGTTGCCTAGTGTGAAGTTACTCCCTGGGTGCCCTGGATTTTGTGGCCAAAGACGCAAGGGGCCGTTGTCTGTCCATGGGTAAAATGGAGGGCTCTGCGGAACTGGCCGGTTAGGCTGGACCTCTCCTATTGGCTGAGTGTTTGTGACCCGTCCCCGTCAGAAGTTCCGGCCAGCCTTGCGGTGGCTGTCTCCATGGTGATTGGGAAAGAAGCCTTAGGCCCCGCACTCAGCCTTCACCTGGCCTACCTGGCCTCTTTCCCCTCATCTAGACCGCTGTGTGGATGAAAGAAAGGATGAAGGCCAGTGAGCACGTGGCCTCATTTCCTTGGAAGGATTAGGCTCCCTTCTTGGGCAGAAGACAGCCAAGGTCAGCCTGAGCCTAGACACCTAGGGACCTGTGACACTGCAGCCAGTGATAGATGTTGATTTCCACGCTCAGGTATCCGCAGGTGGCGGATTCCGTGTGGTCGGAAGAGAAGTGTAACCAGAGATGACACACTCACGAGGGCATGGGCCGAAGGTCAGGGAAAATAGCGGAGGTCGTGGAGCTCTAGCGGAGCCAGTCTAGGGCCCAGGCCTCCCTGCTGTACGAGGCAAAGAGGCGATCCATATGCCGCCATCCGTAGACTCTGGACGACTGGGGCCCTGGATGCCCGGACTTCGGCCTTGTCTGCCGAGAAGTGACGCACATGCAGCGTGCCACCGGAGGCTGTGGAGCAGCAGAAGGCCAAATCTTGAAAATGGGGGCTTCGGTTGACTTTGCCTGTGCTCTCCTTTGGCTGAGTGACATGGTGTGTTTCCTAGCAGGTGAAGGCATTCGTGGAGAGAGGCGGTTTCCATGCGTGCAGGCAAAGTGTGTGCTGAGAGGATGAGTTGCTGGAGAGCAGGGTGGACTCTTCAGACCCAGAATAGGCCTCTGGCAGGTCTGTGTCAATGTTTTCTGCCCATGGCACTCAGCCGGGTATTTGCATAGAATGTTAGCAGCGGAATTAGTAGTCTCCGGAGAGGCTGCCACACGTCAGCAAGCTTCACCTGGCCAGGTCCGCCCGTGATGTAGCTCCCCAATCAATCCCTACTCTCTAGACCTTCCAGATAGACTAGCAGAACTTCTCTGCCCATGGGCAACCAGTAGAGCCAGAGGCCTTCGCCCTTTGCTCTTTTGTCTCTGGGCACTCTGTCAGGCACTCCAAGCTGTGAAGTGACTCAGGGGGAGAAGGAAGGAGATTTCAGAGAATGAACACATCCAGAGAGAGAGAGAGGCAAGAGCTGCTGAGTGGGGATGCCTTGCGTACTGATATCCTCAGGAAAGTGGGAAAGAGGTACCTGGCCTGCTCTGCCACTGCCCTGAAGCAGTCCGCACCAGGGCCTCCCTTGTGCCTGCGTAGCCTTTCCCAGGGTGTGCTCCAACCCTGTGGCCACTAGGTGTGTCATAGGTCACAATGGAGGGCCCTGTGTCATCTGCCTGGTGGGCCGGATCTCTGCCATTGGCTGAGTCCTGTCACCAGGCCCATCCTAAGCTCCGCCCACTCTTGCGGTGGGGGGACTGTCTCCATGGCAATGGCAAAGATGCCTTAGCCCCGCCCACCCGGCCTTGACTTCACCTACCTGGCCTGCTGACCCTCACTCGGACCTCTGTGTTGATAAAAATGAAGGTCCGCCAGTGCCCAGGTGTCAGCCTGTGGGATGCAGGATTCGGGACCTTGCCTAGGGCAGAAGGCAGCCTAGGTCAGCGGGTACCTGGAAGTCTAGTGACTTGTGAGACTGCTGCCAGTGACAAATGGTGACTCCCACACTCACATATCCCCTGGTGGCAGAATGAGAGTGGTGGGTGGAGAAACATGGCTCTGGAGCACACGTTCAATGGGGCAGCAGCCAAAGCAAAGGCCAGGGCCAGTAGTGGACGTCGTGGAGCTGAATGGCGAGCCAGTGAAGGGCCCAAGGATCCCTCCTGTATGTGGCAAACAGGTCATCCGTGTCCCCACGTCCATAAAGCATTGGACTGCTGGGGCCCAGGCTGCCAGGATTTCGGCCTCGCCTTCGGAGCCCGGCCACATAGGCAGCCTTGCACCGGAGGCGGGGACATGTAGACAGCAAAAATGGGGAAAATGGCAGTGTTTCCTCGATTTCCCTGGCATCGGCCTTTTTGAGCGGCTTGCTTTTTTTCCTGGTAGGATAGGGCCCTGACGGAGAAAGGCAGGATTATGTGTGCAGGAAAGGTGTGTGCTGAGAGGGTGACGACGTTGAGACCGTGTTGGGATCTTTAGTCCCAGGAAAGGCCCCTGGCGGGTGTGGGTCAATGTTCTCTACCCATCCCACTTGGCGGGGGGAGGTTTTCACCGTACAAAGCAGCAGCGGAATTATTCGTCGCCGGAGAGGTTGCATCTGCCCACAAGCTCCACCTGGCCACGGTCCGCCCCACTGTATTGCGTATGTCAATCAACAGAAGCTAAGACCTTCCAGAGAGACTACCTGCTATTCTCTACCCACGGGGAAGCAGTACAGCCAGAAGCCTCCCCCGTTCCATCTCTAGGCTCTCTCTCAGGCCCCTCATACTTGTCATGTGTCTCAGGGGTAGAATGAAGAGATTCCTCTGAACCAACACATACAGAGAGGCCACAGATGCTGAGGAAGGGCGCCTTGCCTACTGACATCCTAGCGTAAGTGGAAAAGAGGTACCTGCCTGCTGTCCCCTTGTGTGGAACGTGTTCACATCGGGGGTTGCCTAGTGTGAAGTTACTCCCTGGGTGCCCTGGATTTTGTGGCCAAAGACGCAAGGGGCCGTTGTCTGTCCATGGGTAAAATGGAGGGCTCTGCGGAACTGGCCGGTTAGGCTGGACCTCTCCTATTGGCTGAGTGTTTGTGACCCGTCCCCGTCAGAAGTTCCGGCCAGCCTTGCGGTGGCTGTCTCCATGGTGATTGGGAAAGAAGCCTTAGGCCCCGCACTCAGCCTTCACCTGGCCTACCTGGCCTCTTTCCCCTCATCTAGACCGCTGTGTGGATGAAAGAAAGGATGAAGGCCAGTGAGCACGTGGCCTCATTTCCTTGGAAGGATTAGGCTCCCTTCTTGGGCAGAAGACAGCCAAGGTCAGCCTGAGCCTAGACACCTAGGGACCTGTGACACTGCAGCCAGTGATAGATGTTGATTTCCACGCTCAGGTATCCGCAGGTGGCGGATTCCGTGTGGTCGGAAGAGAAGTGTAACCAGAGATGACACACTCACGAGGGCATGGGCCGAAGGTCAGGGAAAATAGCGGAGGTCGTGGAGCTCTAGCGGAGCCAGTCTAGGGCCCAGGCCTCCCTGCTGTACGAGGCAAAGAGGCGATCCATATGCCGCCATCCGTAGACTCTGGACGACTGGGGCCCTGGATGCCCGGACTTCGGCCTTGTCTGCCGAGAAGTGACGCACATGCAGCGTGCCACCGGAGGCTGTGGAGCAGCAGAAGGCCAAATCTTGAAAATGGGGGCTTCGGTTGACTTTGCCTGTGCTCTCCTTTGGCTGAGTGACATGGTGTGTTTCCTAGCAGGTGAAGGCATTCGTGGAGAGAGGCGGTTTCCATGCGTGCAGGCAAAGTGTGTGCTGAGAGGATGAGTTGCTGGAGAGCAGGGTGGACTCTTCAGACCCAGAATAGGCCTCTGGCAGGTCTGTGTCAATGTTTTCTGCCCATGGCACTCAGCCGGGTATTTACATAGAATGTTAGCAGCGGAATTAGTAGTCTCCGGAGAGGCTGCCACATGTCAGCAAGCTTCACCTGGCCAGGTCCGCCCGTGATGTAGCTCCCCAATCAATCCCTACTCTCTAGACCTTCCAGATAGACTAGCAGAACTTCTCTGCCCATGGGCAACCTGTAGAGCCAGAGGCCTTCCCCCTTTGCTCTTTTGTCTCTGGGCACTCTGTCAGGCACTCCAAGCTGTGAAGTGACTCAGGGGGAGGAGGAAGGAGATTTCAGAGAATGAACACATCCAGAGAGAGAGAGAGGCAAGAGCTGCTGCGTGGGGATGCCTTGCGTACTGATATCCTCAGGAAAGTGGGAAAGAGGTACCTGGCCTGCTCTGCCACTGCCCTGAAGCAGTCCGCACCAGGGCCTCCCTTGTGCCTGCGTAGCCTTTCCCAGGGTGTGCTCCAACCCTGTGGCCACTAGGTGTCATAGGTCACAATGGAGGGCCCTGTGTCATCTGCCTGGTGGACCGGATCTCTGCCATTGGCTGAGTCCTGTCACCAGGCCCATCCTAAGCTCCGCCCACTCTTGCGGTGGGGGGACTGTCTCCATGGCAATGGCAAAGACGCCTCAGCCCCGCCCACCCGGCCTTGACTTCACCTACCTGGGCTGCTGACCCTCACTCGGACCTCTGTGTTGATAAAAATGAATGTCCGCCAGTGCCCAGGTGTCAGCCTGTGGGATGCAGAATTCGGGACCTTGCCTAGGGCAGAAGGCAGCCTAGGTCAGCGGGTACCTGGAAGTCTATTGAGTTGTGAGACTGCTGCCAGTGACAAATGGTGACTCCCACACTCACATAGCCCCTGGTGGCAGAATGAGAGTGGTGAGTGGAGAAACATGGCTCCGGAGCACACGTTCAATGGGGCAGCAGCCAAAGCAAAGGCCAGGGCCAGTAGTGGACGTCGTGGAGCTGAATGGCGAGCCAGTGAAGGGCCCAAGGATCCCTCCTGTATGTGGAAAACAGGTCATCCGTGTCCCCACGTCCATAAAGCATTGGACTGCTGGGGCCCAGGCTGCCAGGATTTCGGCCTCGCCTTCGGAGCCCGGCCACATAGGCAGCCTTGCACCGGAGGCGGGGACATGTAGACAGCAAAAATGGGGAAAATGGCAGTGTTTCCTCGATTTCCCTGGCATCGGCCTTTTTGAGCGGCTTGCTTTTTTTCCTGGTAGGATAGGGCCCTGACGGAGAAAGGCAGGATTATGTGTGCAGGAAAGGTGTGTGCTGAGAGGGTGACGACGTTGAGACCGTGTTGGGATCTTTAGTCCCAGGAAAGGCCCCTGGCGGGTGTGGGTCAATGTTCTGTACCCATCCCACTTGGCGGGGGGAGGTTTTCACCGTACAAAGCAGCAGCGGAATTATTCGTCGCCGGAGAGGTTGCATCTGCCCACAAGCTCCACCTGGCCACGGTCCGCCCCACTGTATTGCGTATGTCAATCAACAGAAGCTAAGACCTTCCAGAGAGACTACCTGCTATTCTCTACCCACGGGGAAGCAGTACAGCCAGAAGCCTCCCCCGTTCCATCTCTAGGCTCTCTCTCAGGCCCCTCATACTTGTCATGTGTCTCAGGGGTAGAATGAAGAGATTCCTCTGAACCAACACATACAGAGAGGCCACAGATGCTGAGGAAGGGCGCCTTGCCTACTGACATCCTAGCGTAAGTGGAAAAGAGGTACCTGCCTGCTGTCCCCTTGTGTGGAACGTGTTCACATCGGGGGTTGCCTAGTGTGAAGTTACTCCCTGGGTGCCCTGGATTTTGTGGCCAAAGACGCAAGGGGCCGTTGTCTGTCCATGGGTAAAATGGAGGGCTCTGCGGAACTGGCCGGTTAGGCTGGACCTCTCCTATTGGCTGAGTGTTTGTGACCCGTCCCCGTCAGAAGTTCCGGCCAGCCTTGCGGTGGCTGTCTCCATGGTGATTGGGAAAGAAGCCTTAGGCCCCGCACTCAGCCTTCACCTGGCCTACCTGGCCTCTTTCCCCTCATCTAGACCGCTGTGTGGATGAAAGAAAGGATGAAGGCCAGTGAGCACGTGGCCTCATTTCCTTGGAAGGATTAGGCTCCCTTCTTGGGCAGAAGACAGCCAAGGTCAGCCTGAGCCTAGACACCTAGGGACCTGTGACACTGCAGCCAGTGATAGATGTTGATTTCCACGCTCAGGTATCCGCAGGTGGCGGATTCCGTGTGGTCGGAAGAGAAGTGTAACCAGAGATGACACACTCACGAGGGCATGGGCCGAAGGTCAGGGAAAATAGCGGAGGTCGTGGAGCTCTAGCGGAGCCAGTCTAGGGCCCAGGCCTCCCTGCTGTACGAGGCAAAGAGGCGATCCATATGCCGCCATCCGTAGACTCTGGACGACTGGGGCCCTGGATGCCCGGACTTCGGCCTTGTCTGCCGAGAAGTGACGCACATGCAGCGTGCCACCGGAGGCTGTGGAGCAGCAGAAGGCCAAATCTTGAAAATGGGGGCTTCGGTTGACTTTGCCTGTGCTCTCCTTTGGCTGAGTGACATGGTGTGTTTCCTAGCAGGTGAAGGCATTCGTGGAGAGAGGCGGTTTCCATGCGTGCAGGCAAAGTGTGTGCTGAGAGGATGAGTTGCTGGAGAGCAGGGTGGACTCTTCAGACCCAGAATAGGCCTCTGGCAGGTCTGTGTCAATGTTTTCTGCCCATGGCACTCAGCCGGGTATTTGCATAGAATGTTAGCAGCGGAATTAGTAGTCTCCGGAGAGGCTGCCACACGTCAGCAAGCTTCACCTGGCCAGGTCCGCCCGTGATGTAGCTCCCCAATCAATCCCTACTCTCTAGACCTTCCAGATAGACTAGCAGAACTTCTCTGCCCATGGGCAACCAGTAGAGCCAGAGGCCTTCGCCCTTTGCTCTTTTGTCTCTGGGCACTCTGTCAGGCACTCCAAGCTGTGAAGTGACTCAGGGGGAGAAGGAAGGAGATTTCAGAGAATGAACACATCCAGAGAGAGAGAGAGGCAAGAGCTGCTGAGTGGGGATGCCTTGCGTACTGATATCCTCAGGAAAGTGGGAAAGAGGTACCTGGCCTGCTCTGCCACTGCCCTGAAGCAGTCCGCACCAGGGCCTCCCTTGTGCCTGCGTAGCCTTTCCCAGGGTGTGCTCCAACCCTGTGGCCACTAGGTGTGTCATAGGTCACAATGGAGGGCCCTGTGTCATCTGCCTGGTGGGCCGGATCTCTGCCATTGGCTGAGTCCTGTCACCAGGCCCATCCTAAGCTCCGCCCACTCTTGCGGTGGGGGGACTGTCTCCATGGCAATGGCAAAGATGCCTTAGCCCCGCCCACCCGGCCTTGACTTCACCTACCTGGCCTGCTGACCCTCACTCGGACCTCTGTGTTGATAAAAATGAAGGTCCGCCAGTGCCCAGGTGTCAGCCTGTGGGATGCAGGATTCGGGACCTTGCCTAGGGCAGAAGGCAGCCTAGGTCAGCGGGTACCTGGAAGTCTAGTGACTTGTGAGACTGCTGCCAGTGACAAATGGTGACTCCCACACTCACATATCCCCTGGTGGCAGAATGAGAGTGGTGGGTGGAGAAACATGGCTCTGGAGCACACGTTCAATGGGGCAGCAGCCAAAGCAAAGGCCAGGGCCAGTAGTGGACGTCGTGGAGCTGAATGGCGAGCCAGTGAAGGGCCCAAGGATCCCTCCTGTATGTGGCAAACAGGTCATCCGTGTCCCCACGTCCATAAAGCATTGGACTGCTGGGGCCCAGGCTGCCAGGATTTCGGCCTTGCCTTCGGAGCCCGGCCACATACGCAGCCTTGCACCGGAGGCGGGGACATGTAGACAGCAAAAATGGGGAAAATGGCAGTGTTTCCTCGATTTCCCTGGCATCGGCCTTTTTGAGCGGCTTGCTTTTTTTCCTGGTAGGATAGGGCCCAGACGGAGAAAGGCAGGATTATGTGTGCAGGAAAGGTGTGTGCTGAGAGGGTGACGACGTTGAGACCGTGTTGGGATCTTTAGTCCCAGGAAAGGCCCCTGGCGGGTGTGGGTCAATGTTCTCTACCCATCCCACTTGGCGGGGGGAGGTTTTCACCGTACAAAGCAGCAGCGGAATTATTCGTCGCCGGAGAGGTTGCATCTGCCCACAAGCTCCACCTGGCCACGGTCCGCCCCACTGTATTGCGTATGTCAATCAACAGAAGCTAAGACCTTCCAGAGAGACTACCTGCTATTCTCTACCCACGGGGAAGCAGTACAGCCAGAAGCCTCCCCCGTTCCATCTCTAGGCTCTCTCTCAGGCCCCTCATACTTGTCATGTGTCTCAGGGGTAGAATGAAGAGATTCCTCTGAACCAACACATACAGAGTGGCCATAGATGCTGAGGAAGGGCGCCTTGCCTACTGACATCCTAGCGTAAGTGGAAAAGAGGTACCTGCCTGCTGTCCCCTTGTGTGGAACGTGTTCACATCGGGGGTTGCCTAGTGTGAAGTTACTCCCTGGGTGCCCTGGATTTTGTGGCCAAAGACGCAAGGGGCCGTTGTCTGTCCATGGGTAAAATGGAGGGCTCTGCGGAACTGGCCGGTTAGGCTGGACCTCTCCTATTGGCTGAGTGTTTGTGACCCGTCCCCGTCAGAAGTTCCGGCCAGCCTTGCGGTGGCTGTCTCCATGGTGATTGGGAAAGAAGCCTTAGGCCCCGCACTCAGCCTTCACCTGGCCTACCTGGCCTCTTTCCCCTCATCTAGACCGCTGTGTGGATGAAAGAAAGGATGAAGGCCAGTGAGCACGTGGCCTCATTTCCTTGGAAGGATTAGGCTCCCTTCTTGGGCAGAAGACAGCCAAGGTCAGCCTGAGCCTAGACACCTAGGGACCTGTGACACTGCAGCCAGTGATAGATGTTGATTTCCACGCTCAGGTATCCGCAGGTGGCGGATTCCGTGTGGTCGGAAGAGAAGTGTAACCAGAGATGACACACTCACGAGGGCATGGGCCGAAGGTCAGGGAAAATAGCTGAGGTCGTGGAGCTCTAGCGGAGCCAGTCTAGGGCCCAGGCCTCCCTGCTGTACGAGGCAAAGAGGCGATCCATATGCCGCCATCCGTAGACTCTGGACGACTGGGGCCCTGGATGCCCGGACTTCGGCCTTGTCTGCCGAGAAGTGACGCACATGCAGCGTGCCACCGGAGGCTGTGGAGCAGCAGAGGGCCAAATCTTGAAAATGGGGGCTTCGGTTGACTTTGCCTGTGCTCTCCTTTGGCTGAGTGACATGGTGTGTTTCCTAGCAGGTGAAGGCATTCGTGGAGAGAGGCGGTTTCCATGCGTGCAGGCAAAGTGTGTGCTGAGAGGATGAGTTGCTGGAGAGCAGGGTGGACTCTTCAGACCCAGAATAGGCCTCTGGCAGGTCTGTGTCAATGTTTTCTGCCCATGGCACTCAGCCGGGTATTTGCATAGAATGTTAGCAGCGGAATTAGTAGTCTCCGGAGAGGCTGCCACACGTCAGCAAGCTTCACCTGGCCAGGTCCGCCCGTGATGTAGCTCCCCAATCAATCCCTACTCTCTAGACCTTCCAGATAGACTAGCAGAACTTCTCTGCCCATGGGCAACCAGTAGAGCCAGAGGCCTTCGCCCTTTGCTCTTTTGTCTCTGGGCACTCTGTCAGGCACTCCAAGCTGTGAAGTGACTCAGGGGGAGAAGGAAGGAGATTTCAGAGAATGAACACATCCAGAGAGAGAGAGAGGCAAGAGCTGCTGAGTGGGGATGCCTTGCGTACTGATATCCTCAGGAAAGTGGGAAAGAGTTACCTGGCCTGCTCTGCCACTGCCCTGAAGCAGTCCGCACCAGGGCCTCCCTTGTGCCTGCGTAGCCTTTCCCAGGGTGTGCTCCAACCCTGTGGCCACTAGGTGTGTCATAGGTCACAATGGAGGGCCCTGTGTCATCTGCCTGGTGGGCCGGATCTCTGCCATTGGCTGAGTCCTGTCACCAGGCCCATCCTAAGCTCCGCCCACTCTTGCGGTGGGGGGACTGTCTCCATGGCAATGGCAAAGATGCCTTAGCCCCGCCCACCCGGCCTTGACTTCACCTACCTGGCCTGCTGACCCTCACTCGGACCTCTGTGTTGATAAAAATGAAGGTCCGCCAGGTGTCAGCCTGTGGGATGCAGGATTCGGGACCTTGCCTAGGGCAGAAGGCAGCCTAGGTCAGCGGGTACCTGGAAGTCTAGTGACTTGTGAGACTGCTGCCAGTGACAAATGGTGACTCCCACACTCACATATCCCCTGGTGGCAGAATGAGAGTGGTGGGTGGAGAAAGATGGCTGCGGAGCACACGTTCAATGGGGCAGCAGCCAAAGCAAAGGCCAGGGCCAGTAGTGGACGTCGTGGAGCTGAATGGCGAGCCAGTGAAGGGCCCAAGGATTCCTCCTGTATGTGGAAAACAGGTCATCCGTGTCCCCACGTCCATAAAGCATTGGACTGCTGGGGCCCAGGCTGCCAGGATTTCAGCCTCGCCTTCGGAGCCCGGCCACATAGGCAGCCTTGCACCGGAGGCGGGGACATGTAGACAGCAAAAATGGGGAAAATGGCAGTGTTTCCTCGATTTCCCTGGCATCGGCCTTTTTGAGCGGCTTGCTTTTTTTCCTGGTAGGATAGGGCCCTGACGGAGAAAGGCAGGATTATGTGTGCAGGAAAGGTGTGTGCTGAGAGGGTGACGACGTTGAGACCGTGTTGGGATCTTTAGTCCCAGGAAAGGCCCCTGGCGGGTGTGGGTCAATGTTCTCTACCCATCCCACTTGGCGGGGGGAGGTTTTCACCGTACAAAGCAGCAGCGGAATTATTCGTCGCCGGAGAGGTTGCATCTGCCCACAAGCTCCACCTGGCCACGGTCCGCCCCACTGTATTGCGTATGTCAATCAACAGAAGCTAAGACCTTCCCGAGAGACTACCTGCTATTCTCTACCCACGGGGAAGCAGTACAGCCAGAAGCCTCCCCCGTTCCATCTCTAGGCTCTCTCTCAGGCCCCTCATACTTGTCATGTGTCTAAGGGGTAGAATGAAGAGATTCCTCTGAACCAACACATACAGAGAGGCCACAGATGCTGAGGAAGGGCGCCTTGCCTACTGACATCCTAGCGTAAGTGGAAAAGAGGTACCTGCCTGCTGTCCCAGTGTGTGGAACGTGTTCACATCGGGGCTTGCCTAGTGTGAAGTTACTCCCTGGGTGCCCTGGATTTTGTGGCCAAAGACGCAAGGGGCCGTTGTCTGTCCATGGGTAAAATGGAGGGCTCTGCGGAACTGGCCGGTTAGGCTGGACCTCTCCTATTGGCTGAGTGTTTGTGACCCGTCCCCGTCAGAAGTTCCGGCCAGCCTTGCGGTGGCTGTCTCCATGGTGATTGGGAAAGAAGCCTTAGGCCCCGCACTCAGCCTTCACCTGGCCTACCTGGCCTCTTTCCCCTCATCTAGACCGCTGTGTGGATGAAAGAAAGGATGAAGGCCAGTGAGCACGTGGCCTCATTTCCTTGGAAGGATTAGGCTCCCTTCTTGGGCAGAAGACAGCCAAGGTCAGCCTGAGCCTAGACACCTAGGGACCTGTGACACTGCAGCCAGTGATAGATGTTGATTTCCACGCTCAGGTATCCGCAGGTGGCGGATTCCGTGTGGTCGGAAGAGAAGTGTAACCAGAGATGACACACTCACGAGGGCATGGGCCGAAGGTCAGGGAAAATAGCTGAGGTCGTGGAGCTCTAGCGGAGCCAGTCTAGGGCCCAGGCCTCCCTGCTGTACGAGGCAAAGAGGCGATCCATATGCCGCCATCCGTAGACTCTGGACGACTGGGGCCCTGGATGCCCGGACTTCGGCCTTGTCTGCCGAGAAGTGACGCACATGCAGCGTGCCACCGGAGGCTGTGGAGCAGCAGAAGGCCAAATCTTGAAAATGGGGGCTTCGGTTGACTTTGCCTGTGCTCTCCTTTGGCTGAGTGACATGGTGTGTTTCCTAGCAGGTGAAGGCATTCGTGGAGAGAGGCGGTTTCCATGCGTGCAGGCAAAGTGTGTGCTGAGAGGATGAGTTGCTGGAGAGCAGGGTGGACTCTTCAGACCCAGAATAGGCCTCTGGCAGGTCTGTGTCAATGTTTTCTGCCCATGGCACTCAGCCGGGTATTTACATAGAATGTTAGCAGCGGAATTAGTAGTCTCCGGAGAGGCTGCCACATGTCAGCAAGCTTCACCTGGCCAGGTCCGCCCGTGATGTAGCTCCCCAATCAATCCCTACTCTCTAGACCTTCCAGATAGACTAGCAGAACTTCTCTGCCCATGGGCAACCTGTAGAGCCAGAGGCCTTCCCCCTTTGCTCTTTTGTCTCTGGGCACTCTGTCAGGCACTCCAAGCTGTGAAGTGACTCAGGGGGAGGAGGAAGGAGATTTCAGAGAATGAACACATCCAGAGAGAGAGAGAGGCAAGAGCTGCTGCGTGGGGATGCCTTGCGTACTGATATCCTCAGGAAAGTGGGAAAGAGGTACCTGGCCTGCTCTGCCACTGCCCTGAAGCAGTCCGCACCAGGGCCTCCCTTGTGCCTGCGTAGCCTTTCCCAGGGTGTGCTCCAACCCTGTGGCCACTAGGTGTCATAGGTCACAATGGAGGGCCCTGTGTCATCTGCCTGGTGGGCCGGATCTCTGCCATTGGCTGAGTCCTGTCACCAGGCCCATCCTAAGCTCCGCCCACTCTTGCGGTGGGGGGACTGTCTCCATGGCAATGGCAAAGATGCCTTAGCCCCGCCCACCCGGCCTTGACTTCACCTACCTGGCCTGCTGACCCTCACTCGGACCTCTGTGTTGATAAAAATGAAGGTCCGCCAGTGCCCAGGTGTCAGCCTGTGGGATGCAGGATTCGGGACCTTGCCTAGGGCAGAAGGCAGCCTAGGTCAGCGGGTACCTGGAAGTCTAGTGACTTGTGAGACTGCTGCCAGTGACAAATGGTGACTCCCACACTCACATATCCCCTGGTGGCAGAATGAGAGTGGTGGGTGGAGAAAGATGGCTCCGGAGCACACGTTCAATGGGGCAGCAGCCAAAGCAAAGGCCAGGGCCAGTAGTGGACGTCGTGGAGCTGAATGGCGAGCCAGTGAAGGGCCCAGGGAACCCTCCTGTATGTGGCAAACAGGTCATCCGTGTCCCCACGTCCATAAAGCATTGGACTGCTGGGGCCCAGGCTGCCAGGATTTCGGCCTCGCCTTCGGAGCCCGGCCACATACGCAGCCTTGCACCGGAGGCGGGGACATGTAGACAGCAAAAATGGGGAAAATGGCAGTGTTTCCTCGATTTCCCTGGCATCGGCCTTTTTGAGCGGCTTGCTTTTTTTCCTGGTAGGATAGGGCCCTGACGGAGAAAGGCAGGATTATGTGTGCAGGAAAGGTGTGTGCTGAGAGGGTGACGACGTTGAGACCGTGTTGGGATCTTTAGTCCCAGGAAAGGCCCCTGGCGGGTGTGGGTCAATGTTCTCTACCCATCCCACTTGGCGGGGGGAGGTTTTCACCGTACAAAGCAGCAGCGGAATTATTCGTCGCCGGAGAGGTTGCATCTGCCCACAAGCTCCACCTGGCCACGGTCCGCCCCACTGTATTGCGTATGTCAATCAACAGAAGCTAAGACCTTCCAGAGAGACTACCTGCTATTCTCTACCCGCGGGGAAGCAGTACAGCCAGAAGCCTCCCCCGTTCCATCTCTAGGCTCTCTCTCAGGCCCCTCATACTTGTCATGTGTCTCAGGGGTAGAATGAAGAGATTCCTCTGAACCAACACATACAGAGAGGCCATAGATGCTGAGGAAGGGCGCCTTGCCTACTGACATCCTAGCGTAAGTGGAAAAGAGGTACCTGCCTGCTGTCCCAGTGTGTGGAACGTGTTCACATCGGGGGTTGCCTAGTGTGAAGTTACTCCCTGGGTGCCCTGGATTTTGTGGCCAAAGACGCAAGGGGCCGTTGTCTGTCCATGGGTAAAATGGAGGGCTCTGCGGAACTGGCCGGTTAGGCTGGACCTCTCCTATTGGCTGAGTGTTTGTGACCCGTCCCCGTCAGAAGTTCCGGCCAGCCTTGCGGTGGCTGTCTCCATGGTGATTGGGAAAGAAGCCTTAGGCCCCGCACTCAGCCTTCACCTGGCCTACCTGGCCTCTTTCCCCTCATCTAGACCGCTGTGTGGATGAAAGAAAGGATGAAGGCCAGTGAGCACGTGGCCTCATTTCCTTGGAAGAATTAGGCTCCCTTCTTGGGCAGAAGACAGCCAAGGTCAGCCTGAGCCTAGACACCTAGGGACCTGTGACACTGCAGCCAGTGATAGATGTTGACTTCCACGCTCAGGTATCCGCAGGTGGCGGATTCCGTGTGGTCGGAAGAGAAGTGTAACCAGAGATGACACACTCACGAGGGCATGGGCCGAAGGTCAGGGAAAATAGCTGAGGTCGTGGAGCTCTAGCGGAGCCAGTCTAGGGCCCAGGCCTCCCTGCTGTAGGAGGCAAAGAGGCGATCCATATGCCGCCATCCGTAGACTCTGGACGACTGGGGCCCTGGATGCCCGGACTTCGGCCTTGTCTGCTGAGAAGTGACGCACATGCAGCGTGCCACCGGAGGCTGTGGAGCAGCAGAAGGCCAAATCTTGAAAATGGGGGCTTCGGTTGACTTTGCCTGTGCTCTCCTTTGGCTGAGTGACATGGTGTGTTTCCTAGCAGGTGAAGGCATTCGTGGAGAGAGGCGGTTTCCATGCGTGCAGGCAAAGTGTGTGCTGAGAGGATGAGTTGCTGGAGAGCAGGGTGGACTCTTCAGACCCAGAATAGGCCTCTGGCAGGTCTGTGTCAATGTTTTCTGCCCATGGCACTCAGCCGGGTATTTGCATAGAATGTTAGCAGCGGAATTAGTAGTCTCCGGAGAGGCTGCCACATGTCAGCAAGCTTCACCTGGCCAGGTCCGCCCGTGATGTAGCTCCCCAATCAATCCCTACTCTCTAGACCTTCCAGATAGACTAGCAGAACTTCTCTGCCCATGGGCAACCAGTAGAGCCAGAGGCCTTCGCCCTTTGCTCTTTTGTCTCTGGGCACTCTGTCAGGCACTCCAAGCTGTGAAGTGACTCAGGGGGAGAAGGAAGGAGATTTCAGAGAATGAACACATCCAGAGAGAGAGAGAGGCAAGAGCTGCTGAGTGGGGATGCCTTGCGTACTGATATCCTCAGGAAAGTGGGAGAGAGGTACCTGGCCTGCTCTGCCACTGCCCTGAAGCAGTCCGCACCAGGGCCTCCCTTGTGCCTGCGTAGCCTTTCCCAGGGTGTGCTCCAACCCTGTGGCCACTAGGTGTGTCATAGGTCACAATGGAGGGCCCTGTGTCATCTGCCTGGTGGGCCGGATCTCTGCCATTGGCTGAGTCCTGTCACCAGGCCCATCCTAAGCTCCGCCCACTCTTGCGGTGGGGGGACTGTCTCCATGGCAATGGCAAAGATGCCTTAGCCCCGCCCACCCGGCCTTGACTTCACCTACCTGGCCTGCTGACCCTCACTCGGACCTCTGTGTTGATAAAAATGAAGGTCCGCCAGTGCCCAGGTGTCAGCCTGTGGGATGCAGGATTCGGGACCTTGCCTAGGGCAGAAGGCAGCCTAGGTCAGCGGGTACCTGGAAGTCTAGTGACTTGTGAGACTGCTGCCAGTGACAAATGGTGACTCCCACACTCACATATCCCCTGGTGGCAGAATGAGAGTGGTGGGTGGAGAAAGATGGCTCCGGAGCACACGTTCAATGGGGCAGCAGCCAAAGCAAAGGCCAGGGCCAGTAGTGGACGTCGTGGAGCTGAATGGCGAGCCAGTGAAGGGCCCAGGGAACCCTCCTGTATGTGGCAAACAGGTCATCCGTGTCCCCACGTCCATAAAGCATTGGACTGCTGGGGCCCAGGCTGCCAGGATTTCGGCCTCGCCTTCGGAGCCCGGCCACATACGCAGCCTTGCACCAGAGGCGGTGACATGTAGACAGCAAAAATGGGGAAAATGGCAGTGTTTCCTCGATTTCCCTGGCATCGGCCTTTTTGAGCGGCTTGCTTTTTTTCCTGGTAGGATAGGGCCCTGACGGAGAAAGGCAGGATTATGTGTGCAGGAAAGGTGTGTGCTGAGAGGGTGACGACGTTGAGACCGTGTTGGGATCTTTAGTCCCAGGAAAGGCCCCTGGCGGGTGTGGGTCAATGTTCTCTACCCATCCCACTTGGCGGGGGGAGGTTTTCACCGTACAAAGCAGCAGCGGAATTATTCGTCGCCGGAGAGGTTGCATCTGCCCACAAGCTCCACCTGGCCACGGTCCGCCCCACTGTATTGCGTATGTCAATCAACAGAAGCTAAGACCTTCCAGAGAGACTACCTGCTATTCTCTACCCGCGGGGAAGCAGTACAGCCAGAAGCCTCCCCCGTTCCATCTCTAGGCTCTCTCTCAGGCCCCTCATACTTGTCATGTGTCTCAGGGGTAGAATGAAGAGATTCCTCTGAACCAACACATACAGAGAGGCCATAGATGCTGAGGAAGGGCGCCTTGCCTACTGACATCCTAGCGTAAGTGGAAAAGAGGTACCTGCCTGCTGTCCCAGTGTGTGGAACGTGTTCACATCGGGGGTTGCCTAGTGTGAAGTTACTCCCTGGGTGCCCTGGATTTTGTGGCCAAAGACGCAAGGGGCCGTTGTCTGTCCATGGGTAAAATGGAGGGCTCTGCGGAACTGGCCGGTTAGGCTGGACCTCTCCTATTGGCTGAGTGTTTGTGACCCGTCCCCGTCAGAAGTTCCGGCCAGCCTTGCGGTGGCTGTCTCCATGGTGATTGGGAAAGAAGCCTTAGGCCCCGCACTCAGCCTTCACCTGGCCTACCTGGCCTCTTTCCCCTCATCTAGACCGCTGTGTGGATGAAAGAAAGGATGAAGGCCAGTGAGCACGTGGCCTCATTTCCTTGGAAGGATTAGGCTCCCTTCTTGGGCAGAAGACAGCCAAGGTCAGCCTGAGCCTAGACACCTAGGGACCTGTGACACTGCAGCCAGTGATAGATGTTGACTTCCACGCTCAGGTATCCGCAGGTGGCGGATTCCGTGTGGTCGGAAGAGAAGTGTAACCAGAGATGACACACTCACGAGGGCATGGGCCGAAGGTCAGGGAAAATAGCTGAGGTCGTGGAGCTCTAGCGGAGCCAGTCTAGGGCCCAGGCCTCCCTGCTGTACGAGGCAAAGAGGCGATCCATATGCCGCCATCCGTAGACTCTGGACGACTGGGGCCCTGGATGCCCGGACTTCGGCCTTGTCTGCCGAGAAGTGACGCACGTGCAGCGTGCCACCGGAGGCTGTGGAGCAGCAGAAGGCCAAATCTTGAAAATGGGGGCTTCGGTTGACTTTGCCTGTGCTCTCCTTTGGCTGAGTGACATGGTGTGTTTCCTAGCAGGTGAAGGCATTCGTGGAGAGAGGCGGTTTCCATGCGTGCAGGCAAAGTGTGTGCTGAGAGGATGAGTTGCTGGAGAGCAGGGTGGACTCTTCAGACCCAGAATAGGCCTCTGGCAGGTCTGTGTCAATGTTTTCTGCCCATGGCACTCAGCCGGGTATTTGCATAGAATGTTAGCAGCGGAATTAGTAGTCTCCGGAGAGGCTGCCACATGTCAGCAAGCTTCACCTGGCCAGGTCCGCCCGTGATGTAGCTCCCCAATCAATCCCTACTCTCTAGACCTTCCAGATAGACTAGCAGAACTTCTCTGCCCATGGGCAACCAGTAGAGCCAGAGGCCTTCCCCCTTTGCTCTTTTGTCTCTGGGCACTCTGTCAGGCACTCCAAGCTGTGAAGTGACTCAGGGGGAGAAGGAAGGAGATTTCAGAGAATGAACACATCCAGAGAGAGAGAGAGGCAAGAGCTGCTGAGTGGGGATGCCTTGCGTACTGATATCCTCAGGAAAGTGGGAAAGAGGTATCTGGCCTGCTCTGCCACTGCCCTGAAGCAGTCCGCACCAGGGCCTCCCTTGTGCCTGCGTAGCCTTTCCCAGGGTGTGCTCCAACCCTGTGGCCACTAGGTGTCATAGGTCACAATGGAGGGCCCTGTGTCATCTGCCTGGTGGGCCGGATCTCTGCCATTGGCTGAGTCCTGTCACCAGGCCCATCCTAAGCTCCGCCCACTCTTCCGGTGGGGGGACTGTCTCCACGGCAATGGCAAAGATGCCTTAGCCCCGCCCACCCGGCCTTGACTTCACCTACCTGGCCTGCTGACCCTCACTCGGACCTCTGTGTTGATAAAAATGAAGGTCCGCCAGTGCCCAGGTGTCAGCCTGTGGGATGCAGGATTCGGGACCTTGCCTAGGGCAGAAGGCAGCCTAGGTCAGCGGGTACCTGGAAGTCTAGTGACTTGTGAGACTGCTGCCAGTGACAAATGGTGACTCCCACACTCACATATCCCCTGGTGGCAGAATGAGAGTGGTGGGTGGAGAAAGATGGCTCCGGAGCACACGTTCAATGGGGCAGCAGCCAAAGCAAAGGCCAGGGCCAGTAGTGGACGTCGTGGAGCTGAATGGCGAGCCAGTGAAGGGCCCAGGGAACCCTCCTGTATGTGGCAAACAGGTCATCCGTGTCCCCACGTCCATAAAGCATTGGACTGCTGGGGCCCAGGCTGCCAGGATTTCGGCCTCGCCTTCGGAGCCCGGCCACATACGCAGCCTTGCACCGGAGGCGGGGACATGTAGACAGCAAAAATGGGGAAAATGGCAGTGTTTCCTCGATTTCCCTGGCATCGGCCTTTTTGAGCGGCTTGCTTTTTTTCCTGGTAGGATAGGGCCCTGACGGAGAAAGGCAGGATTATGTGTGCAGGAAAGGTGTGTGCTGAGAGGGTGACGACGTTGAGACCGTGTTGGGATCTTTAGTCCCAGGAAAGGCCCCTGGCGGGTGTGGGTCAATGTTCTGTACCCATCCCACTTGGCGGGGGGAGGTTTTCACCGTACAAAGCAGCAGCGGAATTATTCGTCGCCGGAGAGGTTGCATCTGCCCACAAGCTCCACCTGGCCACGGTCCGCCCCACTGTATTGCGTGTGTCAATCAACAGAAGCTAAGACCTTCCAGAGAGACTACCTGCTATTCTCTACCCGCGGGGAAGCAGTACAGCCAGAAGCCTCCCCCGTTCCATCTCTAGGCTCTCTCTCAGGCCCCTCATACTTGTCATGTGTCTCAGGGGTAGAATGAAGAGATTCCTCTGAACCAACACATACAGAGAGGCCATAGATGCTGAGGAAGGGCGCCTTGCCTACTGACATCCTAGCGTAAGTGGAAAAGAGGTACCTGCCTGCTGTCCCAGTGTGTGGAACGTGTTCACATCGGGGGTTGCCTAGTGTGAAGTTACTCCCTGGGTGCCCTGGATTTTGTGGCCAAAGACGCAAGGGGCCGTTGTCTGTCCATGGGTAAAATGGAGGGCTCTGCGGAACTGGCCGGTTAGGCTGGACCTCTCCTATTGGCTGAGTGTTTGTGACCCGTCCCCGTCAGAAGTTCCGGCCAGCCTTGCGGTGGCTGTCTCCATGGTGATTGGGAAAGAAGCCTTAGGCCCCGCACTCAGCCTTCACCTGGCCTACCTGGCCTCTTTCCCCTCATCTAGACCGCTGTGTGGATGAAAGAAAGGATGAAGGCCAGTGAGCACGTGGCCTCATTTCCTTGGAAGGATTAGGCTCCCTTCTTGGGCAGAAGACAGCCAAGGTCAGCCTGAGCCTAGACACCTAGGGACCTGTGACACTGCAGCCAGTGATAGATGTTGACTTCCACGCTCAGGTATCCGCAGGTGGCGGATTCCGTGTGGTCGGAAGAGAAGTGTAACCAGAGATGACACACTCACGAGGGCATGGGCCGAAGGTCAGGGAAAATAGCTGAGGTCGTGGAGCTCTAGCGGAGCCAGTCTAGGGCCCAGGCCTCCCTGCTGTACGAGGCAAAGAGGCGATCCATATGCCGCCATCCGTAGACTCTGGACGACTGGGGCCCTGGATGCCCGGACTTCGGCCTTGTCTGCCGAGAAGTGACGCACGTGCAGCGTGCCACCGGAGGCTGTGGAGCAGCAGAAGGCCAAATCTTGAAAATGGGGGCTTCGGTTGACTTTGCCTGTGCTCTCCTTTGGCTGAGTGACATGGTGTGTTTCCTAGCAGGTGAAGGCATTCGTGGAGAGAGGCGGTTTCCATGCGTGCAGGCAAAGTGTGTGCTGAGAGGATGAGTTGCTGGAGAGCAGGGTGGACTCTTCAGACCCAGAATAGGCCTCTGGCAGGTCTGTGTCAATGTTTTCTGCCCATGGCACTCAGCCGGGTATTTGCATAGAATGTTAGCAGCCGAATTAGTAGTCTCCGGAGAGGCTGCCACATGTCAGCAAGCTTCACCTGGCCAGGTCCGCCCGTGATGTAGCTCCCCAATCAATCCCTACTCTCTAGACCTTCCAGATAGACTAGCAGAACTTCTCTGCCCATGGGCAACCAGTAGAGCCAGAGGCCTTCCCCCTTTGCTCTTTTGTCTCTGGGCACTCTGTCAGGCACTCCAAGCTGTGAAGTGACTCAGGGGGAGAAGGAAAGAGATTTCAGAGAATGAACACATCCAGAGAGAGAGAGAGGCAAGAGCTGGTGAGTGGGGATGCCTTGCGTACTGATATCCTCAGGAAAGTGGGAAAGAGGTACCTGGCCTGCTCTGCCACTGCCCTGAAGCAGTCCGCACCAGGGCCTCCCTTGTGCCTGCGTAGCCTTTCCCAGGGTGTGCTCCAACCCTGTGGCCACTAGGTGTCATAGGTCACAATGGAGGGCCCTGTGTCATCTGCCTGGTGGACCGGATCTCTGCCATTGGCTGAGTCCTGTCACCAGGCCCATCCTAAGCTCCGCCCACTCTTGCGGTGGGGGGACTGTCTCCATGGCAATGGCAAAGATGCCTTAGCCCCGCCCACCCGGCCTTGACTTCACCTACCTGGCCTGCTGACCCTCACTCGGACCTCTGTGTTGATAAAAATGAAGGTCCGCCAGTGCCCAGGTGTCAGCCTGTGGGATGCAGGATTCGGGACCTTGCCTAGGGCAGAAGGCAGCCTAGGTCAGCGGGTACCTGGAAGTCTAGTGACTTGTGAGACTGCTGCCAGTGACAAATGGTGACTCCCACACTCACATATCCCCTGGTGGCAGAATGAGAGTGGTGGGTGGAGAAAGATGGCTCCGGAGCACACGTTCAATGGGGCAGCAGCCAAAGCAAAGGCCAGGGCCAGTAGTGGACGTCGTGGAGCTGAATGGCGAGCCAGTGAAGGGCCCAGGGAACCCTCCTGTATGTGGCAAACAGGTCATCCGTGTCCCCACGTCCATAAAGCATTGGACTGCTGGGGCCCAGGCTGCCAGGATTTCGGCCTCGCCTTCGGAGCCCGGCCACATACGCAGCCTTGCACCGGAGGCGGGGACATGTAGACAGCAAAAATGGGGAAAATGGCAGTGTTTCCTCGATTTCCCTGGCATCGGCCTTTTTGAGCGGCTTGCTTTTTTTCCTGGTAGGATAGGGCCCTGACGGAGAAAGGCAGGATTATGTGTGCAGGAAAGGTGTGTGCTGAGAGGGTGACGACGTTGAGACCGTGTTGGGATCTTTAGTCCCAGGAAAGGCCCCTGGCGGGTGTGGGTCAATGTTCTCTACCCATCCCACTTGGCGGGGGGAGGTTTTCACCGTACAAAGCAGCAGCGGAATTATTCGTCGCCGGAGAGGTTGCATCTGCCCACAAGCTCCACCTGGCCACGGTCCGCCCCACTGTATTGCGTATGTCAATCAACAGAAGCTAAGACCTTCCAGAGAGACTACCTGCTATTCTCTACCCGCGGGGAAGCAGTACAGCCAGAAGCCTCCCCCGTTCCATCTCTAGGCTCTCTCTCAGGCCCCTCATACTTGTCATGTGTCTCAGGGGTAGAATGAAGAGATTCCTCTGAACCAACACATACAGAGAGGCCATAGATGCTGAGGAAGGGCGCCTTGCCTACTGACATCCTAGCGTAAGTGGAAAAGAGGTACCTGCCTGCTGTCCCAGTGTGTGGAACGTGTTCACATCGGGGGTTGCCTAGTGTGAAGTTACTCCCTGGGTGCCCTGGATTTTGTGGCCAAAGACGCAAGGGGCCGTTGTCTGTCCATGGGTAAAATGGAGGGCTCTGCGGAACTGGCCGGTTAGGCTGGACCTCTCCTATTGGCTGAGTGTTTGTGACCCGTCCCCGTCAGAAGTTCCGGCCAGCCTTGCGGTGGCTGTCTCCATGGTGATTGGGAAAGAAGCCTTAGGCCCCGCACTCAGCCTTCACCTGGCCTACCTGGCCTCTTTCCCCTCAGCTAGACCGCTGTGTGGATGAAAGAAAGGATGAAGGCCAGTGAGCACGTGGCCTCATTTCCTTGGAAGGATTAGGCTCCCTTCTTGGGCAGAAGACAGCCAAGGTCAGCCTGAGCCTAGACACCTAGGGACCTGTGACACTGCAGCCAGTGATAGATGTTGACTTCCACGCTCAGGTATCCGCAGGTGGCGGATTCCGTGTGGTCGGAAGAGAAGTGTAACCAGAGATGACACACTCACGAGGGCATGGGCCGAAGGTCAGGGAAAATAGCTGAGGTCGTGGAGCTCTAGCGGAGCCAGTCTAGGGCCCAGGCCTCCCTGCTGTACGAGGCAAAGAGGCGATCCATATGCCGCCATCCGTAGACTCTGGACGACTGGGGCCCTGGATGCCCGGACTTCGGCCTTGTCTGCCGAGAAGTGACGCACATGCAGCGTGCCACCGGAGGCTGTGGAGCAGCAGAAGGCCAAATCTTGAAAATGGGGGCTTCGGTTGACTTTGCCTGTGCTCTCCTTTGGCTGAGTGACATGGTGTGTTTCCTAGCAGGTGAAGGCATTCGTGGAGAGAGGCGGTTTCCATGCGTGCAGGCAAAGTGTGTGCTGAGAGGATGAGTTGCTGGAGAGCAGGGTGGACTCTTCAGACCCAGAATAGGCCTCTGGCAGGTCTGTGTCAATGTTTTCTGCCCATGGCACTCAGCCGGGTATTTGCATAGAATGTTAGCAGCGGAATTAGTAGTCTCCGGAGAGGCTGCCACAAGTCAGCAAGCTTCACCTGGCCAGGTCCGCCCGTGATGTAGCTCCCCAATCAATCCCTACTCTCTAGACCTTCCAGATAGACTAGCAGAACTTCTCTGCCCATGGGCAACCAGTAGAGCCAGAGGCCTTCGCCCTTTGCTCTTTTGTCTCTGGGCACTCTGTCAGGCACTCCAAGCTGTGAAGTGACTCAGGGGGAGAAGGAAGGAGATTTCAGAGAATGAACACATCCAGAGAGAGAGAGAGGCAAGAGCTGCTGAGTGGGGATGCCTTGCGTACTGATATCCTCAGGAAAGTGGGAAAGAGGTATCTGGCCTGCTCTGCCACTGCCCTGAAGCAGTCCGCACCAGGGCCTCCCTTGTGCCTGCGTAGCCTTTCCCAGGGTGTGCTCCAACCCTGTGGCCACTAGGTGTCATAGGTCACAATGGAGGGCCCTGTGTCATCTGCCTGGTGGACCGGATCTCTGCCATTGGCTGAGTCCTGTCACCAGGCCCATCCTAAGCTCCGCCCACTCTTGCGGTGGGGGGACTGTCTCCATGGCAATGGCAAAGATGCCTTAGCCCCGCTCACCCGGCCTTGACTTCACCTACCTGGCCTGCTGACCCTCACTCGGACCTCTGTGTTGATAAAAATGAAGGTCCGCCAGTGCCCAGGTGTCAGCCTGTGGGATGCAGGATTCGGGACCTTGCCTAGGGCAGAAGGCAGCCTAGGTCAGCGGTTACCTGGAAGTCTAGTGACTTGTGAGACTGCTGCCAGTGACAAATGGTGACTCCCACACTCACATATCCCCTGGTGGCAGAATGAGAGTGGTGGGTGGAGAAAGATGGCTCCGGAGCACACGTTCAATGGGGCAGCAGCCAAAGCAAAGGCCAGGGCCAGTAGTGGACGTCGTGGAGCTGAATGGCGAGCCAGTGAAGGGCCCAGGGAACCCTCCTGTATGTGGCAAACAGGTCATCCGTGTCCCCACGTCCATAAAGCATTGGACTGCTGGGGCCCAGGCTGCCAGGATTTCGGCCTCGCCTTCGGAGCCCGGCCACATACGCAGCCTTGCACCGGAGGCGGGGACATGTAGACAGCAAAAATGGGGAAAATGGCAGTGTTTCCTCGATTTCCCTGGCATCGGCCTTTTTGAGCGGCTTGCTTTTTTTCCTGGTAGGATAGGGCCCTGACGGAGAAAGGCAGGATTATGTGTGCAGGAAAGGTGTGTGCTGAGAGGGTGACGACGTTGAGACCGTGTTGGGATCTTTAGTCCCAGGAAAGGCCCCTGGCGGGTGTGGGTCAATGTTCTCTACCCATCCCACTTGGCGGGGGGAGGTTTTCACCGTACAAAGCAGCAGCGGAATTATTCGTCGCCGGAGAGGTTGCATCTGCCCACAAGCTCCACCTGGCCACGGTCCGCCCCACTGTATTGCGTATGTCAATCAACAGAAGCTAAGACCTTCCAGAGAGACTACCTGCTATTCTCTACCCGCGGGGAAGCAGTACAGCCAGAAGCCTCCCCCGTTCCATCTCTAGGCTCTCTCTCAGGCCCCTCATACTTGTCATGTGTCTCAGGGGTAGAATGAAGAGATTCCTCTGAACCAACACATACAGAGAGGCCATAGATGCTGAGGAAGGGCGCCTTGCCTACTGACATCCTAGCGTAAGTGGAAAAGAGGTACCTGCCTGCTGTCCCAGTGTGTGGAACGTGTTCACATCGGGGGTTGCCTAGTGTGAAGTTACTCCCTGGGTGCCCTGGATTTTGTGGCCAAAGACGCAAGGGGCCGTTGTCTGTCCATGGGTAAAATGGAGGGCTCTGCGGAACTGGCCGGTTAGGCTGGACCTCTCCTATTGGCTGAGTGTTTGTGACCCGTCCCCGTCAGAAGTTCCGGCCAGCCTTGCGGTGGCTGTCTCCATGGTGATTGGGAAAGAAGCCTTAGGCCCCGCACTCAGCCTTCACCTGGCCTACCTGGCCTCTTTCCCCTCATCTAGACCGCTGTGTGGATGAAAGAAAGGATGAAGGCCAGTGAGCACGTGGCCTCATTTCCTTGGAAGGATTAGGCTCCCTTCTTGGGCAGAAGACAGCCAAGGTCAGCCTGAGCCTAGACACCTAGGGACCTGTGACACTGCAGCCAGTGATAGATGTTGACTTCCACGCTCAGGTATCCGCAGGTGGCGGATTCCGTGTGGTCGGAAGAGAAGTGTAACCAGAGATGACACACTCACGAGGGCATGGGCCGAAGGTCAGGGAAAATAGCTGAGGTCGTGGAGCTCTAGCGGAGCCAGTCTAGGGCCCAGGCCTCCCTGCTGTACGAGGCAAAGAGGCGATCCATATGCCGCCATCCGTAGACTCTGGACGACTGGGGCCCTGGATGCCCGGACTTCGGCCTTGTCTGCCGAGAAGTGACGCACATGCAGCGTGCCACCGGAGGCTGTGGAGCAGCAGAAGGCCAAATCTTGAAAATGGGGGCTTCGGTTGACTTTGCCTGTGCTCTCCTTTGGCTGAGTGACATGGTGTGTTTCCTAGCAGGTGAAGGCATTCGTGGAGAGAGGCGGTTTCCATGCGTGCAGGCAAAGTGTGTGCTGAGAGGATGAGTTGCTGGAGAGCAGGGTGGACTCTTCAGACCCAGAATAGGCCTCTGGCAGGTCTGTGTCAATGTTTTCTGCCCATGGCACTCAGCCGGGTATTTGCATAGAATGTTAGCAGCGGAATTAGTAGTCTCCGGAGAGGCTGCCACATGTCAGCAAGCTTCACCTGGCCAGGTCCGCCCGTGATGTAGCTCCCCAATCAATCCCTACTCTCTAGACCTTCCAGATAGACTAGCAGAACTTCTCTGCCCATGGGCAACCAGTAGAGCCAGAGGCCTTCCCCCTTTGCTCTTTTGTCTCTGGGCACTCTGTCAGGCACTCCAAGCTGTGAAGTGACTCAGGGGGAGAAGGAAGGAGATTTCAGAGAATGAACACATCCAGAGAGAGAGAGAGGCAAGAGCTGCTGAGTGGGGATGCCTTGCGTACTGATATCCTCAGGAAAGTGGGAAAGAGGTATCTGGCCTGCTCTGCCACTGCCCTGAAGCAGTCCGCACCAGGGCCTCCCTTGTGCCTGCGTAGCCTTTCCCAGGGTGTGCTCCAACCCTGTGGCCACTAGGTGTCATAGGTCACAATGGAGGGCCCTGTGTCATCTGCCTGGTGGGCCGGATCTCTGCCATTGGCTGAGTCCTGTCACCAGGCCCATCCTAAGCTCCGCCCACTCTTCCGGTGGGGGGACTGTCTCCACGGCAATGGCAAAGATGCCTTAGCCCCGCCCACCCGGCCTTGACTTCACCTACCTGGCCTGCTGACCCTCACTCGGACCTCTGTGTTGATAAAAATGAAGGTCCGCCAGTGCCCAGGTGTCAGCCTGTGGGATGCAGGATTCGGGACCTTGCCTAGGGCAGAAGGCAGCCTAGGTCAGCGGGTACCTGGAAGTCTAGTGACTTGTGAGACTGCTGCCAGTGACAAATGGTGACTCCCACACTCACATATCCCCTGGTGGCAGAATGAGAGTGGTGGGTGGAGAAAGATGGCTCCGGAGCACACGTTCAATGGGGCAGCAGCCAAAGCAAAGGCCAGGGCCAGTAGTGGACGTCGTGGAGCTGAATGGCGAGCCAGTGAAGGGCCCAGGGAACCCTCCTGTATGTGGCAAACAGGTCATCCGTGTCCCCACGTCCATAAAGCATTGGACTGCTGGGGCCCAGGCTGCCAGGATTTCGGCCTCGCCTTCGGAGCCCGGCCACATACGCAGCCTTGCACCGGAGGCGGGGACATGTAGACAGCAAAAATGGGGAAAATGGCAGTGTTTCCTCGATTTCCCTGGCATCGGCCTTTTTGAGCGGCTTGCTTTTTTTCCTGGTAGGATAGGGCCCTGACGGAGAAAGGCAGGATTATGTGTGCAGGAAAGGTGTGTGCTGAGAGGGTGACGACGTTGAGACCGTGTTGGGATCTTTAGTCCCAGGAAAGGCCCCTGGCGGGTGTGGGTCAATGTTCTCTACCCATCCCACTTGGCGGGGGGAGGTTTTCACCGTACAAAGCAGCAGCGGAATTATTCGTCGCCGGAGAGGTTGCATCTGCCCACAAGCTCCACCTGGCCACGGTCCGCCCCACTGTATTGCGTGTGTCAATCAACAGAAGCTAAGACCTTCCAGAGAGACTACCTGCTATTCTCTACCCGCGGGGAAGCAGTACAGCCAGAAGCCTCCCCCGTTCCATCTCTAGGCTCTCTCTCAGGCCCCTCATACTTGTCATGTGTCTCAGGGGTAGAATGAAGAGATTCCTCTGAACCAACACATACAGAGAGGCCATAGATGCTGAGGAAGGGCGCCTTGCCTACTGACATCCTAGCGTAAGTGGAAAAGAGGTACCTGCCTGCTGTCCCAGTGTGTGGAACGTGTTCACATCGGGGGTTGCCTAGTGTGAAGTTACTCCCTGGGTGCCCTGGATTTTGTGGCCAAAGACGCAAGGGGCCGTTGTCTGTCCATGGGTAAAATGGAGGGCTCTGCGGAACTGGCCGGTTAGGCTGGACCTCTCCTATTGGCTGAGTGTTTGTGACCCGTCCCCGTCAGAAGTTCCGGCCAGCCTTGCGGTGGCTGTCTCCATGGTGATTGGGAAAGAAGCCTTAGGCCCCGCACTCAGCCTTCACCTGGCCTACCTGGCCTCTTTCCCCTCATCTAGACTGCTGTGTGGATGAAAGAAAGGATGAAGGCCAGTGAGCACGTGGCCTCATTTCCTTGGAAGGATTAGGCTCCCTTCTTGGGCAGAAGACAGCCAAGGTCAGCCTGAGCCTAGACACCTAGGGACCTGTGACACTGCAGCCAGTGATAGATGTTGACTTCCACGCTCAGGTATCCGCAGGTGGCGGATTCCGTGTGGTCGGAAGAGAAGTGTAACCAGAGATGACACACTCACGAGGGCATGGGCCGAAGGTCAGGGAAAATAGCTGAGGTCGTGGAGCTCTAGCGGAGCCAGTCTAGGGCCCAGGCCTCCCTGCTGTACGAGGCAAAGAGGCGATCCATATGCCGCCATCCGTAGACTCTGGACGACTGGGGCCCTGGATGCCCGGACTTCGGCCTTGTCTGCCGAGAAGTGACGCACGTGCAGCGTGCCACCGGAGGCTGTGGAGCAGCAGAAGGCCAAATCTTGAAAATGGGGGCTTCGGTTGACTTTGCCTGTGCTCTCCTTTGGCTGAGTGACATGGTGTGTTTCCTAGCAGGTGAAGGCATTCGTGGAGAGAGGCGGTTTCCATGCGTGCAGGCAAAGTGTGTGCTGAGAGGATGAGTTGCTGGAGAGCAGGGTGGACTCTTCAGACCCAGAATAGGCCTCTGGCAGGTCTGTGTCAATGTTTTCTGCCCATGGCACTCAGCCGGGTATTTGCATAGAATGTTAGCAGCGGAATTAGTAGTCTCCGGAGAGGCTGCCACATGTCAGCAAGCTTCACCTGGCCAGGTCCGCCCGTGATGTAGCTCCCCAATCAATCCCTACTCTCTAGACCTTCCAGATAGACTAGCAGAACTTCTCTGCCCATGGGCAACCAGTAGAGCCAGAGGCCTTCCCCCTTTGCTCTTTTGTCTCTGGGCACTCTGTCAGGCACTCCAAGCTGTGAAGTGACTCAGGGGGAGAAGGAAAGAGATTTCAGAGAATGAACACATCCAGAGAGAGAGAGAGGCAAGAGCTGGTGAGTGGGGATGCCTTGCGTACTGATATCCTCAGGAAAGTGGGAAAGAGGTACCTGGCCTGCTCTGCCACTGCCCTGAAGCAGTCCGCACCAGGGCCTCCCTTGTGCCTGCGTAGCCTTTCCCAGGGTGTGCTCCAACCCTGTGGCCACTAGGTGTCATAGGTCACAATGGAGGGCCCTGTGTCATCTGCCTGGTGGACCGGATCTCTGCCATTGGCTGAGTCCTGTCACCAGGCCCATCCTAAGCTCCGCCCACTCTTGCGGTGGGGGGACTGTCTCCATGGCAATGGCAAAGATGCCTTAGCCCCGCCCACCCGGCCTTGACTTCACCTACCTGGCCTGCTGACCCTCACTCGGACCTCTGTGTTGATAAAAATGAAGGTCCGCCAGTGCCCAGGTGTCAGCCTGTGGGATGCAGGATTCGGGACCTTGCCTAGGGCAGAAGGCAGCCTAGGTCAGCGGGTACCTGGAAGTCTAGTGACTTGTGAGACTGCTGCCAGTGACAAATGGTGACTCCCACACTCACATATCCCCTGGTGGCAGAATGAGAGTGGTGGGTGGAGAAAGATGGCTCCGGAGCACACGTTCAATGGGGCAGCAGCCAAAGCAAAGGCCAGGGCCAGTAGTGGACGTCGTGGAGCTGAATGGCGAGCCAGTGAAGGGCCCAGGGAACCCTCCTGTATGTGGCAAACAGGTCATCCGTGTCCCCACGTCCATAAAGCATTGGACTGCTGGGGCCCAGGCTGCCAGGATTTCGGCCTCGCCTTCGGAGCCCGGCCACATACGCAGCCTTGCACCGGAGGCGGGGACATGTAGACAGCAAAAATGGGGAAAATGGCAGTGTTTCCTCGATTTCCCTGGCATCGGCCTTTTTGAGCGGCTTGCTTTTTTTCCTGGTAGGATAGGGCCCTGACGGAGAAAGGCAGGATTATGTGTGCAGGAAAGGTGTGTGCTGAGAGGGTGACGACGTTGAGACCGTGTTGGGATCTTTAGTCCCAGGAAAGGCCCCTGGCGGGTGTGGGTCAATGTTCTCTACCCATCCCACTTGGCGGGGGGAGGTTTTCACCGTACAAAGCAGCAGCGGAATTATTCGTCGCCGGAGAGGTTGCATCTGCCCACAAGCTCCACCTGGCCACGGTCCGCCCCACTGTATTGCGTATGTCAATCAACAGAAGCTAAGACCTTCCAGAGAGACTACCTGCTATTCTCTACCCGCGGGGAAGCAGTACAGCCAGAAGCCTCCCCCGTTCCATCTCTAGGCTCTCTCTCAGGCCCCTCATACTTGTCATGTGTCTCAGGGGTAGAATGAAGAGATTCCTCTGAACCAACACATACAGAGAGGCCATAGATGCTGAGGAAGGGCGCCTTGCCTACTGACATCCTAGCGTAAGTGGAAAAGAGGTACCTGCCTGCTGTCCCAGTGTGTGGAACGTGTTCACATCGGGGGTTGCCTAGTGTGAAGTTACTCCCTGGGTGCCCTGGATTTTGTGGCCAAAGACGCAAGGGGCCGTTGTCTGTCCATGGGTAAAATGGAGGGCTCTGCGGAACTGGCCGGTTAGGCTGGACCTCTCCTATTGGCTGAGTGTTTGTGACCCGTCCCCGTCAGAAGTTCCGGCCAGCCTTGCGGTGGCTGTCTCCATGGTGATTGGGAAAGAAGCCTTAGGCCCCGCACTCAGCCTTCACCTGGCCTACCTGGCCTCTTTCCCCTCAGCTAGACCGCTGTGTGGATGAAAGAAAGGATGAAGGCCAGTGAGCACGTGGCCTCATTTCCTTGGAAGGATTAGGCTCCCTTCTTGGGCAGAAGACAGCCAAGGTCAGCCTGAGCCTAGACACCTAGGGACCTGTGACACTGCAGCCAGTGATAGATGTTGACTTCCACGCTCAGGTATCCGCAGGTGGCGGATTCCGTGTGGTCGGAAGAGAAGTGTAACCAGAGATGACACACTCACGAGGGCATGGGCCGAAGGTCAGGGAAAATAGCTGAGGTCGTGGAGCTCTAGCGGAGCCAGTCTAGGGCCCAGGCCTCCCTGCTGTACGAGGCAAAGAGGCGATCCATATGCCGCCATCCGTAGACTCTGGACGACTGGGGCCCTGGATGCCCGGACTTCGGCCTTGTCTGCCGAGAAGTGACGCACATGCAGCGTGCCACCGGAGGCTGTGGAGCAGCAGAAGGCCAAATCTTGAAAATGGGGGCTTCGGTTGACTTTGCCTGTGCTCTCCTTTGGCTGAGTGACATGGTGTGTTTCCTAGCAGGTGAAGGCATTCGTGGAGAGAGGCGGTTTCCATGCGTGCAGGCAAAGTGTGTGCTGAGAGGATGAGTTGCTGGAGAGCAGGGTGGACTCTTCAGACCCAGAATAGGCCTCTGGCAGGTCTGTGTCAATGTTTTCTGCCCATGGCACTCAGCCGGGTATTTGCATAGAATGTTAGCAGCGGAATTAGTAGTCTCCGGAGAGGCTGCCACAAGTCAGCAAGCTTCACCTGGCCAGGTCCGCCCGTGATGTAGCTCCCCAATCAATCCCTACTCTCTAGACCTTCCAGATAGACTAGCAGAACTTCTCTGCCCATGGGCAACCAGTAGAGCCAGAGGCCTTCGCCCTTTGCTCTTTTGTCTCTGGGCACTCTGTCAGGCACTCCAAGCTGTGAAGTGACTCAGGGGGAGAAGGAAGGAGATTTCAGAGAATGAACACATCCAGAGAGAGAGAGAGGCAAGAGCTGCTGAGTGGGGATGCCTTGCGTACTGATATCCTGAGGAAAGTGGGAAAGAGGTATCTGGCCTGCTCTGCCACTGCCCTGAAGCAGTCCGCACCAGGGCCTCCCTTGTGCCTGCGTAGCCTTTCCCAGGGTGTGCTCCAACCCTGTGGCCACTAGGTGTCATAGGTCACAATGGAGGGCCCTGTGTCATCTGCCTGGTGGACCGGATCTCTGCCATTGGCTGAGTCCTGTCACCAGGCCCATCCTAAGCTCCGCCCACTCTTGCGGTGGGGGGACTGTCTCCATGGCAATGGCAAAGATGCCTTAGCCCCGCTCACCCGGCCTTGACTTCACCTACCTGGCCTGCTGACCCTCACTCGGACCTCTGTGTTGATAAAAATGAAGGTCCGCCAGTGCCCAGGTGTCAGCCTGTGGGATGCAGGATTCGGGACCTTGCCTAGGGCAGAAGGCAGCCTAGGTCAGCGGTTACCTGGAAGTCTAGTGACTTGTGAGACTGCTGCCAGTGACAAATGGTGACTCCCACACTCACATATCCCCTGGTGGCAGAATGAGAGTGGTGGGTGGAGAAAGATGGCTCCGGAGCACACGTTCAATGGGGCAGCAGCCAAAGCAAAGGCCAGGGCCAGTAGTGGACGTCGTGGAGCTGAATGGCGAGCCAGTGAAGGGCCCAGGGAACCCTCCTGTATGTGGCAAACAGGTCATCCGTGTCCCCACGTCCATAAAGCATTGGACTGCTGGGGCCCAGGCTGCCAGGATTTCGGCCTCGCCTTCGGAGCCCGGCCACATACGCAGCCTTGCACCGGAGGCGGGGACATGTAGACAGCAAAAATGGGGAAAATGGCAGTGTTTCCTCGATTTCCCTGGCATCGGCCTTTTTGAGCGGCTTGCTTTTTTTCCTGGTAGGATAGGGCCCTGACGGAGAAAGGCAGGATTATGTGTGCAGGAAAGGTGTGTGCTGAGAGGGTGACGACGTTGAGACCGTGTTGGGATCTTTAGTCCCAGGAAAGGCCCCTGGCGGGTGTGGGTCAATGTTCTCTACCCATCCCACTTGGCGGGGGGAGGTTTTCACCGTACAAAGCAGCAGCGGAATTATTCGTCGCCGGAGAGGTTGCATCTGCCCACAAGCTCCACCTGGCCACGGTCCGCCCCACTGTATTGCGTATGTCAATCAACAGAAGCTAAGACCTTCCAGAGAGACTACCTGCTATTCTCTACCCGCGGGGAAGCAGTACAGCCAGAAGCCTCCCCCGTTCCATCTCTAGGCTCTCTCTCAGGCCCCTCATACTTGTCATGTGTCTCAGGGGTAGAATGAAGAGATTCCTCTGAACCAACACATACAGAGAGGCCATAGATGCTGAGGAAGGGCGCCTTGCCTACTGACATCCTAGCGTAAGTGGAAAAGAGGTACCTGCCTGCTGTCCCAGTGTGTGGAACGTGTTCACATCGGGGGTTGCCTAGTGTGAAGTTACTCCCTGGGTGCCCTGGATTTTGTGGCCAAAGACGCAAGGGGCCGTTGTCTGTCCATGGGTAAAATGGAGGGCTCTGCGGAACTGGCCGGTTAGGCTGGACCTCTCCTATTGGCTGAGTGTTTGTGACCCGTCCCCGTCAGAAGTTCCGGCCAGCCTTGCGGTGGCTGTCTCCATGGTGATTGGGAAAGAAGCCTTAGGCCCCGCACTCAGCCTTCACCTGGCCTACCTGGCCTCTTTCCCCTCATCTAGACCGCTGTGTGGATGAAAGAAAGGATGAAGGCCAGTGAGCACGTGGCCTCATTTCCTTGGAAGGATTAGGCTCCCTTCTTGGGCAGAAGACAGCCAAGGTCAGCCTGAGCCTAGACACCTAGGGACCTGTGACACTGCAGCCAGTGATAGATGTTGATTTCCACGCTCAGGTATCCGCAGGTGGCGGATTCCGTGTGGTCGGAAGAGAAGTGTAACCAGAGATGACACACTCACGAGGGCATGGGCCGAAGGTCAGGGAAAATAGCTGAGGTCGTGGAGCTCTAGCGGAGCCAGTCTAGGGCCCAGGCCTCCCTGCTGTACGAGGCAAAGAGGCGATCCATATGCCGCCATCCGTAGACTCTGGACGACTGGGGCCCTGGATGCCCGGACTTCGGCCTTGTCTGCCGAGAAGTGACGCACATGCAGCGTGCCACCGGAGGCTGTGGAGCAGCAGAAGGCCAAATCTTGAAAATGGGGGCTTCGGTTGACTTTGCCTGTGCTCTCCTTTGGCTGAGTGACATGGTGTGTTTCCTAGCAGGTGAAGGCATTCGTGGAGAGAGGCGGTTTCCATGCGTGCAGGCAAAGTGTGTGCTGAGAGGATGAGTTGCTGGAGAGCAGGGTGGACTCTTCAGACCCAGAATAGGCCTCTGGCAGGTCTGTGTCAATGTTTTCTGCCCATGGCACTCAGCCGGGTATTTGCATAGAATGTTAGCAGCGGAATTAGTAGTCTCCGGAGAGGCTGCCACATGTCAGCAAGCTTCACCTGGCCAGGTCCGCCCGTGATGTAGCTCCCCAATCAATCCCTACTCTCTAGACCTTCCAGATAGACTAGCAGAACTTCTCTGCCCATGGGCAACCAGTAGAGCCAGAGGCCTTCCCCCTTTGCTCTTTTGTCTCTGGGCACTCTGTCAGGCACTCCAAGCTGTGAAGTGACTCAGGGGGAGAAGGAAGGAGATTTCAGAGAATGAACACATCCAGAGAGAGAGAGAGGCAAGAGCTGCTGAGTGGGGATGCCTTGCGTACTGATATCCTCAGGAAAGTGGGAAAGAGGTATCTGGCCTGCTCTGCCACTGCCCTGAAGCAGTCCGCACCAGGGCCTCCCTTGTGCCTGCGTAGCCTTTCCCAGGGTGTGCTCCAACCCTGTGGCCACTAGGTGTCATAGGTCACAATGGAGGGCCCTGTGTCATCTGCCTGGTGGGCCGGATCTCTGCCATTGGCTGAGTCCTGTCACCAGGCCCATCCTAAGCTCCGCCCACTCTTGCGGTGGGGGGACTGTCTCCATGGCAATGGCAAAGATGCCTTAGCCCCGCCCACCCGGCCTTGACTTCACCTACCTGGCCTGCTGACCCTCACTCGGACCTCTGTGTTGATAAAAATGAAGGTCCGCCAGTGCCCAGGTGTCAGCCTGTGGGATGCAGGATTCGGGACCTTGCCTAGGGCAGAAGGCAGCCTAGGTCAGCGGGTACCTGGAAGTCTAGTGACTTGTGAGACTGCTGCCAGTGACAAATGGTGACTCCCACACTCACATATCCCCTGGTGGCAGAATGAGAGTGGTGGGTGGAGAAAGATGGCTCCGGAGCACACGTTCAATGGGGCAGCAGCCAAAGCAAAGGCCAGGGCCAGTAGTGGACGTCGTGGAGCTGAATGGCGAGCCAGTGAAGGGCCCAGGGAACCCTCCTGTATGTGGCAAACAGGTCATCCGTGTCCCCACGTCCATAAAGCATTGGACTGCTGGGGCCCAGGCTGCCAGGATTTCGGCCTCGCCTTCGGAGCCCGGCCACATACGCAGCCTTGCACCGGAGGCGGGGACATGTAGACAGCAAAAATGGGGAAAATGGCAGTGTTTCCTCGATTTCCCTGGCATCGGCCTTTTTGAGCGGCTTGCTTTTTTTCCTGGTAGGATAGGGCCCTGACGGAGAAAGGCAGGATTATGTGTGCAGGAAAGGTGTGTGCTGAGAGGGTGACGACGTTGAGACCGTGTTGGGATCTTTAGTCCCAGGAAAGGCCCCTGGCGGGTGTGGGTCAATGTTCTCTACCCATCCCACTTGGCGGGGGGAGGTTTTCACCGTACAAAGCAGCAGCGGAATTATTCGTCGCCGGAGAGGTTGCATCTGCCCACAAGCTCCACCTGGCCACGGTCCGCCCCACTGTATTGCGTATGTCAATCAACAGAAGCTAAGACCTTCCAGAGAGACTACCTGCTATTCTCTACCCGCGGGGAAGCAGTACAGCCAGAAGCCTCCCCCGTTCCATCTCTAGGCTCTCTCTCAGGCCCCTCATACTTGTCATGTGTCTCAGGGGTAGAATGAAGAGATTCCTCTGAACCAACACATACAGAGAGGCCATAGATGCTGAGGAAGGGCGCCTTGCCTACTGACATCCTAGCGTAAGTGGAAAAGAGGTACCTGCCTGCTGTCCCAGTGTGTGGAACGTGTTCACATCGGGGGTTGCCTAGTGTGAAGTTACTCCCTGGGTGCCCTGGATTTTGTGGCCAAAGACGCAAGGGGCCGTTGTCTGTCCATGGGTAAAATGGAGGGCTCTGCGGAACTGGCCGGTTAGGCTGGACCTCTCCTATTGGCTGAGTGTTTGTGACCCGTCCCCGTCAGAAGTTCCGGCCAGCCTTGCGGTGGCTGTCTCCATGGTGATTGGGAAAGAAGCCTTAGGCCCCGCACTCAGCCTTCACCTGGCCTACCTGGCCTCTTTCCCCTCATCTAGACCGCTGTGTGGATGAAAGAAAGGATGAAGGCCAGTGAGCACGTGGCCTCATTTCCTTGGAAGGATTAGGCTCCCTTCTTGGGCAGAAGACAGCCAAGGTCAGCCTGAGCCTAGACACCTAGGGACCTGTGACACTGCAGCCAGTGATAGATGTTGATTTCCACGCTCAGGTATCCGCAGGTGGCGGATTCCGTGTGGTCGGAAGAGAAGTGTAACCAGAGATGACACACTCACGAGGGCATGGGCCGAAGGTCAGGGAAAATAGCGGAGGTCGTGGAGCTCTAGCGGAGCCAGTCTAGGGCCCAGGCCTCCCTGCTGTACGAGGCAAAGAGGCGATCCATATGCCGCCATCCGTAGACTCTGGACGACTGGGGCCCTGGATGCCCGGACTTCGGCCTTGTCTGCCGAGAAGTGACGCACATGCAGCGTGCCACCGGAGGCTGTGGAGCAGCAGAAGGCCAAATCTTGAAAATGGGGGCTTCGGTTGACTTTGCCTGTGCTCTCCTTTGGCTGAGTGACATGGTGTGTTTCCTAGCAGGTGAAGGCATTCGTGGAGAGAGGCGGTTTCCATGCGTGCAGGCAAAGTGTGTGCTGAGAGGATGAGTTGCTGGAGAGCAGGGTGGACTCTTCAGACCCAGAATAGGCCTCTGGCAGGTCTGTGTCAATGTTTTCTGCCCATGGCACTCAGCCGGGTATTTGCATAGAATGTTAGCAGCGGAATTAGTAGTCTCCGGAGAGGCTGCCACATGTCAGCAAGCTTCACCTGGCCAGGTCCGCCCGTGATGTAGCTCCCCAATCAATCCCTACTCTCTAGACCTTCCAGATAGACTAGCAGAACTTCTCTGCCCATGGGCAACCAGTAGAGCCAGAGGCCTTCCCCCTTTGCTCTTTTGTCTCTGGGCACTCTGTCAGGCACTCCAAGCTGTGAAGTGACTCAGGGGGAGGAGGAAGGAGATTTCAGAGAATGAACACATCCAGAGAGAGAGAGAGGCAAGAGCTGCTGAGTGGGGATGCCTTGCGTACTGATATCCTCAGGAAAGTGGGAAAGAGGTATCTGGCCTGCTCTGCCACTGCCCTGAAGCAGTCCGCACCAGGGCCTCCCTTGTGCCTGCGTAGCCTTTCCCAGGGTGTGCTCCAACCCTGTGGCCACTAGGTGTCATAGGTCACAATGGAGGGCCCTGTGTCATCTGCCTGGTGGGCCGGATCTCTGCCATTGGCTGAGTCCTGTCACCAGGCCCATCCTAAGCTCCGCCCACTCTTGCGGTGGGGGGACTGTCTCCATGGCAATGGCAAAGATGCCTTAGCCCCGCCCACCCGGCCTTGACTTCACCTACCTGGCCTGCTGACCCTCACTCGGACCTCTGTGTTGATAAAAATGAAGGTCCGCCAGTGCCCAGGTGTCAGCCTGTGGGATGCAGGATTCGGGACCTTGCCTAGGGCAGAAGGCAGCCTAGGTCAGCGGGTACCTGGAAGTCTAGTGACTTGTGAGACTGCTGCCAGTGACAAATGGTGACTCCCACACTCACATATCCCCTGGTGGCAGAATGAGAGTGGTGGGTGGAGAAAGATGGCTCCGGAGCACACGTTCAATGGGGCAGCAGCCAAAGCAAAGGCCAGGGCCAGTAGTGGACGTCGTGGAGCTGAATGGCGAGCCAGTGAAGGGCCCAGGGAACCCTCCTGTATGTGGCAAACAGGTCATCCGTGTCCCCACGTCCATAAAGCATTGGACTGCTGGGGCCCAGGCTGCCAGGATTTCGGCCTCGCCTTCGGAGCCCGGCCACATAAGCAGCCTTGCACCGGAGGCGGGGACATGTAGACAGCAAAAATGGGGAAAATGGCAGTGTTTCCTCGATTTCCCTGGCATCGGCCTTTTTGAGCGGCTTGCTTTTTTTCCTGGTAGGATAGGGCCCTGACGGAGAAAGGCAGGATTATGTGTGCAGGAAAGGTGTGTGCTGAGAGGGTGACGACGTTGAGACCGTGTTGGGATCTTTAGTCCCAGGAAAGGCCCCTGGCGGGTGTGGGTCAATGTTCTCTACCCATCCCACTTGGCGGGGGGAGGTTTTCACCGTACAAAGCAGCAGCGGAATTATTCGTCGCCGGAGAGGTTGCATCTGCCCACAAGCTCCACCTGGCCACGGTCCGCCCCACTGTATTGCGTATGTCAATCAACAGAAGCTAAGACCTTCCAGAGAGACTACCTGCTATTCTCTACCCGCGGGGAAGCAGTACAGCCAGAAGCCTCCCCCGTTCCATCTCTAGGCTCTCTCTCAGGCCCCTCATACTTGTCATGTGTCTCAGGGGTAGAATGAAGAGATTCCTCTGAACCAACACATACAGAGAGGCCATAGATGCTGAGGAAGGGCGCCTTGCCTACTGACATCCTAGCGTAAGTGGAAAAGAGGTACCTGCCTGCTGTCCCAGTGTGTGGAACGTGTTCACATCGGGGGTTGCCTAGTGTGAAGTTACTCCCTGGGTGCCCTGGATTTTGTGGCCAAAGACGCAAGGGGCCGTAGTCTGTCCATGGGTAAAATGGAGGGCTCTGCGGAACTGGCCGGTTAGGCTGGACCTCTCCTATTGGCTGAGTGTTTGTGACCCGTCCCCGTCAGAAGTTCCGGCCAGCCTTGCGGTGGCTGTCTCCATGGTGATTGGGAAAGAAGCCTTAGGCCCCGCACTCAGCCTTCACCTGGCCTACCTGGCCTCTTTCCCCTCATCTAGACCGCTGTGTGGATGAAAGAAAGGATGAAGGCCAGTGAGCACGTGGCCTCATTTCCTTGGAAGGATTAGGCTCCCTTCTTGGGCAGAAGACAGCCAAGGTCAGCCTGAGCCTAGACACCTAGGGACCTGTGACACTGCAGCCAGTGATAGATGTTGACTTCCACGCTCAGGTATCCGCAGGTGGCGGATTCCGTGTGGTCGGAAGAGAAGTGTAACCAGAGATGACACACTCACGAGGGCATGGGCCGAAGGTCAGGGAAAATAGCTGAGGTCGTGGAGCTCTAGCGGAGCCAGTCTAGGGCCCAGGCCTCCCTGCTGTACGAGGCAAAGAGGCGATCCATATGCCGCCATCCGTAGACTCTGGACGACTGGGGCCCTGGATGCCCGGACTTCGGCCTTGTCTGCCGAGAAGTGACGCACATGCAGCGTGCCACCGGAGGCTGTGGAGCAGCAGAAGGCCAAATCTTGAAAATGGGGGCTTCGGTTGACTTTGCCTGTGCTCTCCTTTGGCTGAGTGACATGGTGTGTTTCCTAGCAGGTGAAGGCATTCGTGGAGAGAGGCGGTTTCCATGCGTGCAGGCAAAGTGTGTGCTGAGAGGATGAGTTGCTGGAGAGCAGGGTGGACTCTTCAGACCCAGAATAGGCCTCTGGCAGGTCTGTGTCAATGTTTTCTGCCCATGGCACTCAGCCGGGTATTTGCATAGAATGTTAGCAGCGGAATTAGTAGTCTCCGGAGAGGCTGCCACATGTCAGCAAGCTTCACCTGGCCAGGTCCGCCCGTGATGTAGCTCCCCAATCAATCCCTACTCTCTAGACCTTCCAGATAGACTAGCAGAACTTCTCTGCCCATGGGCAACCAGTAGAGCCAGAGGCCTTCCCCCTTTGCTCTTTTGTCTCTGGGCACTCTGTCAGGCACTCCAAGCTGTGAAGTGACTCAGGGGGAGAAGGAAGGAGATTTCAGAGAATGAACACATCCAGAGAGAGAGAGAGGCAAGAGCTGCTGAGTGGGGATGCCTTGCGTACTGATATCCTCAGGAAAGTGGGAAAGAGGTATCTGGCCTGCTCTGCCACTGCCCTGAAGCAGTCCGCACCAGGGCCTCCCTTGTGCCTGCGTAGCCTTTCCCAGGGTGTGCTCCAACCCTGTGGCCACTAGGTGTCATAGGTCACAATGGAGGGCCCTGTGTCATCTGCCTGGTGGGCCGGATCTCTGCCATTGGCTGAGTCCTGTCACCAGGCCCATCCTAAGCTCCGCCCACTCTTGCGGTGGGGGGACTGTCTCCATGGCAATGGCAAAGATGCCTTAGCCCCGCCCACCCGGCCTTGACTTCACCTACCTGGCCTGCTGACCCTCACTCGGACCTCTGTGTTGATAAAAATGAAGGTCCGCCAGTGCCCAGGTGTCAGCCTGTGGGATGCAGGATTCGGGACCTTGCCTAGGGCAGAAGGCAGCCTAGGTCAGCGGGTACCTGGAAGTCTAGTGACTTGTGAGACTGCTGCCAGTGACAAATGGTGACTCCCACACTCACATATCCCCTGGTGGCAGAATGAGAGTGGTGGGTGGAGAAAGATGGCTCCGGAGCACACGTTCAATGGGGCAGCAGCCAAAGCAAAGGCCAGGGCCAGTAGTGGACGTCGTGGAGCTGAATGGCGAGCCAGTGAAGGGCCCAGGGAACCCTCCTGTATGTGGCAAACAGGTCATCCGTGTCCCCACGTCCATAAAGCATTGGACTGCTGGGGCCCAGGCTGCCAGGATTTCGGCCTCGCCTTCGGAGCCCGGCCACATACGCAGCCTTGCACCGGAGGCGGGGACATGTAGACAGCAAAAATGGGGAAAATGGCAGTGTTTCCTCGATTTCCCTGGCATCGGCCTTTTTGAGCGGCTTGCTTTTTTTCCTGGTAGGATAGGGCCCTGACGGAGAAAGGCAGGATTATGTGTGCAGGAAAGGTGTGTGCTGAGAGGGTGACGGCGTTGAGACCGTGTTGGGATCTTTAGTCCCAGGAAAGGCCCCTGGCGGGTGTGGGTCAATGTTCTCTACCCATCCCACTTGGCGGGGGGAGGTTTTCACCGTACAAAGCAGCAGCGGAATTATTCGTCGCCGGAGAGGTTGCATCTGCCCACAAGCTCCACCTGGCCACGGTCCGCCCCACTGTATTGCGTATGTCAATCAACAGAAGCTAAGACCTTCCAGAGAGACTACCTGCTATTCTCTACCCGCGGGGAAGCAGTACAGCCAGAAGCCTCCCCCGTTCCATCTCTAGGCTCTCTCTCAGGCCCCTCATACTTGTCATGTGTCTCAGGGGTAGAATGAAGAGATTCCTCTGAACCAACACATACAGAGAGGCCATAGATGCTGAGGAAGGGCGCCTTGCCTACTGACATCCTAGCGTAAGTGGAAAAGAGGTACCTGCCTGCTGTCCCAGTGTGTGGAACGTGTTCACATCGGGGGTTGCCTAGTGTGAGTTACTCCCTGGGTGCCCTGGATTTTGTGGCCAAAGACGCAAGGGGCCGTTGTCTGTCCATGGGTAAAATGGAGGGCTCTGCGGAACTGGCGGTTAGGCTGGACCTCTCCTATTGGCTGAGTGTTGTGACCCGTCCCCGTCAGAAGTTCCGGCCAGCCTTGCGGTGGCTGTCTCCATGGTGATTGGGAAAGAAGCCTTAGGCCCCGCACTCAGCCTTCACCTGGCCTACCTGGCCTCTTTCCCCTCAGCTAGACCGCTGTGTGGATGAAAGAAAGGATGAAGGCCAGTGAGCACGTGGCCTCATTTCCTTGGAGGATTAGGCTCCCTTCTTGGGCAGAAGACAGCCAAGGTCAGCCTGAGCCTAGACACCTAGGGACCTGTGACACTGCAGCCAGTGATAGATGTTGACTTCCACGCTCAGGTATCCGCAGGTGGCGGATTCCGTGTGGTCGGAAGAGAAGTGTAACCAGAGATGACACACTCACGAGGGCATGGGCCGAAGGTCAGGGAAAATAGCTGAGGGCGTGGAGCTCTAGCGGAGCCAGTCTAGGGCCCAGGCCTCCCTGCTGTACGAGGCAAAGAGGCGATCCATATGCCGCCATCCGTAGACTCTGGACGACTGGGGCCCTGGATGCCCGGACTTCGGCCTTGTCTGCCGAGAAGTGACGCACATGCAGCGTGCCACCGGAGGCTGTGGAGCAGCAGAAGGCCAAATCTTGAAAATGGGGGCTTCGGTTGACTTTGCCTGTGCTCTCCTTTGGCTGAGTGACATGGTGTGTTTCCTAGCAGGTGAAGGCATTCGTGGAGAGAGGCGGTTTCCATGCGTGCAGGCAAAGTGTGTGCTGAGAGGATGAGTTGCTGGAGAGCAGGGTGGACTCTTCAGACCAGAATAGGCCTCTGGCAGGTCTGTGTCAATGTTTTCTGCCCATGGCACTCAGCCGGGTATTTGCATAGAATGTTAGCAGCGGAATTAGTAGTCTCCGGAGAGGCTGCCACAAGTCAGCAAGCTTCACCTGGCCAGGTCCGCCCGTGATGTAGCTCCCCAATCAATCCCTACTCTCTAGACCTTCCAGATAGACTAGCAGAACTTCTCTGCCCATGGGCAACCAGTAGAGCCAGAGGCCTTCCCCCTTTGCTCTTTTGTCTCTGGGCACTCTGTCAGGCACTCCAAGCTGTGAAGTGACTCAGGGGGAGGAGGAAGGAGATTTCAGAGAATGAACACATCCAGAGAGAGAGAGAGGCAAGAGCTGCTGCGTGGGGATGCCTTGCGTACTGATATCCTGAGGAAAGTGGGAAAGAGGTATCTGGCCTGCTCTGCCACTGCCCTGAAGCAGTCCGCACCAGGGCCTCCCTTGTGCCTGCGTAGCCTTTCCCAGGGTGTGCTCCAACCCTGTGGCCACTAGGTGTCATAGGTCACAATGGAGGGCCCTGTGTCATCTGCCTGGTGGGCCGGATCTCTGCCATTGGCTGAGTCCTGTCACCAGGCCCATCCTAAGCTCCGCCCACTCTTGCGGTGGGGGGACTGTCTCCATGGCAATGGCAAAGATGCCTTAGCCCCGCCCACCCGGCCTTGACTTCACCTACCTGGCCTGCTGACCCTCACTCGGACCTCTGTGTTGATAAAAATGAAGGTCCGCCAGTGCCCAGGTGTCAGCCTGTGGGATGCAGGATTCAGGACCTTGCCTAGGGCAGAAGGCAGCCTAGGTCAGCGGGTACCTGGAAGTCTAGTGACTTGTGAGACTGCTGCCAGTGACAAATGGTGACTCCCACACTCACATATCCCCTGGTGGCAGAATGAGAGTGGTGGGTGGAGAAAGATGGCTCCGGAGCACACGTTCAATGGGGCAGCAGCCAAAGCAAAGGCCAGGGCCAGTAGTGGACGTCGTGGAGCTGAATGGCGAGCCAGTGAAGGGCCCAGGGAACCCTCCTGTATGTGGCAAACAGGTCATCCGTGTCCCCACGTCCATAAAGCATTGGACTGCTGGGGCCCAGGCTGCCAGGATTTCGGCCTCGCCTTCGGAGCCCGGCCACATACGCAGCCTTGCACCGGAGGCGGGGACATGTAGACAGCAAAAATGGGGAAAATGGCAGTGTTTCCTCGATTTCCCTGGCATCGGCCTTTTTGAGCGGCTTGCTTTTTTTCCTGGTAGGATAGGGCCCTGACTGAGAAAGGCAGGATTATGTGTGCAGGAAAGGTGTGTGCTGAGAGGGTGACGACGTTGAGACCGTGTTGGGATCTTTAGTCCCAGGAAAGGCCCCTGGCGGGTGTGGGTCAATGTTCTCTACCCATCCCAATTGGCGGGGGGAGGTTTTCACCGTACAAAGCAGCAGCGGAATTATTCGTCGCCGGAGAGGTTGCATCTGCCACAAGCTCCACCTGGCCACGGTCCGCCCCACTGTATTGCGTATGTCAATCAACAGAAGCTAAGACCTTCCAGAGAGACTACCTGCTATTCTCTACCCGCGGGGAAGCAGTACAGCCAGAAGCCTCCCCCGTTCCATCTCTAGGCTCTCTCTCAGGCCCCTCATACTTGTCATGTGTCTCAGGGGTAGAATGAAGAGATTCCTCTGAACCAACACATACAGAGAGGCCATAGATGCTGAGGAAGGGCGCCTTGCCTACTGACATCCTAGCGTAAGTGGAAAAGAGGTACCTGCCTGCTGTCCCAGTGTGTGGAACGTGTTCACATCGGGGGTTGCCTAGTGTGAAGTTACTCCCTGGGTGCCCTGGATTTTGTGGCCAAAGACGCAAGGGGCCGTTGTCTGTCCATGGGTAAAATGGAGGGCTCTGCGGAACTGGCCGGTTAGGCTGGACCTCTCCTATTGGCTGAGTGTTGTGACCCGTCCCCGTCAGAAGTTCCGGCCAGCCTTGCGGTGGCTGTCTCCATGGTGATTGGGAAAGAAGCCTTAGGCCCCGCACTCAGCCTTCACCTGGCCTACCTGGCCTCTTTCCCCTCATCTAGACCGCTGTGTGGATGAAAGAAAGGATGAAGGCCAGTGAGCACGTGCCTCATTTCCTTGGAAGGATTAGGCTCCCTTCTTGGCAGAAGACAGCCAAGGTCAGCCTGAGCCTAGACACCTAGGGACCTGTGACACTGCAGCCAGTGATAGATGTTGATTTCCACGCTCAGGTATCCGCAGGTTGCGGATTCCGTGTGGTCGGAAGAGAAGTGTAACCAGAGATGACACACTCACGAGGGCATGGGCCGAAGGTCAGGGAAAATAGCTGAGGTCGTGGAGCTCTAGCGGAGCCAGTCTAGGGCCCAGGCCTCCCTGCTGTACGAGGCAAAGAGGCGATCCATATGCCGCCATCCGTAGACTCTGGACGACTGGGGCCCTGGATGCCCGGACTTCGGCCTTGTCTGCCGAGAAGTGACGCACAATGCAGCGTGCCACCGGAGGCTGTGGAGCAGCAGAAGGCCAAATCTTGAAAATGGGGCTTCGGTTGACTTTGCCTGTGCTCTCCTTTGGCTGAGTGACATGGTGTGTTCCTAGCAGGTGAAGGCATTCGTGGAGAGAGGCGGTTTCCATGCGTGCAGGCAAAGTGGTGTGCTGAGAGGATGAGTTGCTGGAGAGCAGGGTGGACTCTTCAGACCCAGAATAGGCCTCTGGCAGGTCTGTGTCAATGTTTTCTGCCCATGGCACTCAGCCGGGTATTTGCATAGAATGTTAGGAGCGGAATTAATAGTCTCCGGAGAGGCTGCCACATGTCAGCAAGCTTCACCTGCCAGGTCCGCCCGTGATGTAGCTCCCCAATCAATCCCTACTCTCTAGACCTTCCAGATAGACTAGCAGAACTTCTCTGCCCATGGGCAACCAGTAGAGCCAGAGGCCTTCCCCCTTTGCTCTTTTGTCTCTGGGCACTCTGTCAGGCACTCCAAGCTGTGAAGTGACTCAGGGGGAGGAGGAAGGAGATTTCAGAGAATGAACACATCCAGAGAGAGAGAGAGGCAAGAGCTGCTGCGTGGGGATGCCTTGCGTACTGATATCCTGAGGAAAGTGGGAAAGAGGTATCTGGCCTGCTCTGCCACTGCCCTGAAGCAGTCCCGCACCAGGGCCTCCTTGTGCCTGCGTAGCCTTTCCCAGGGTGTGCTCCAACCCTGTGGCCACTAGGTGTCATAGGTCACAATGGAGGGCCCTGTGTCATCTGCCTGGTGGGCCGGATCTCTGCCATTGGCTGAGTCCTGTCACCAGGCCCATCCTAAGCTCCGCCCACTCTTGCGGTGGGGGGACTGTCTCCATGGCAATGGCAAAGATGCCTTAGCCCCGCCCACCCGCCTTGACTTCACCTACCTGGCCTGCTGACCCTCACTCGGACCTCTGTGTTGATAAAAATGAAGGTCCGCCAGTGCCCAGGTGTCAGCCTGTGGGATGCAGGATTCGGGACCTTGCCTAGGGCAGAAGGCAGCCTAGGTCAGCGGGTACCTGGAAGTCTAGTGACTTGTGAGACTGCTGCCAGTGACAAATGGTGACTCCCACACTCACATATCCCCTGGTGGCAGAATGAGAGTGGTGGGTGGAGAAAGATGGCTCCGGAGCACACGTTCAATGGGGCAGCAGCCAAAGCAAAGGCCAGGGCCAGTAGTGACGTCGTGGAGCTGAATGGCGAGCCAGTGAAGGGCCCAGGGAACCCTCCTGTATGTGGCAAACAGGTCATCCGTGTCCCCACGTCCATAAAGCATTGGACTGCTGGGGCCCAGGCTGCCAGGATTTCGGCCTCGCCTTCGGAGCCCGGCCACATACGCAGCCTTGCACCGGAGGCGGGGACATGTAGACAGCAAAAATGGGGAAAATGGCAGTGTTTCCTCGATTTTCCTGGCATCGGCCTTTTTGAGCGGCTTGCTTTTTTTCCTGGTAGGATAGGGCCCTGACGGAGAAAGGCAGGATTATGTGTGCAGGAAAGGTGTGTGCTGAGAGGGTGACGACGTTGAGACCGTGTTGGGATCTTTAGTCCCAGGAAAGGCCCCTGGCGGGTGTGGGTCAATGTTCTCTACCCATCCCACTTGGCGGGGGAGGTTTTCACCGTACAAAGCAGCAGCGGAATTATTCGTCGCCGGAGAGGTTGCATCTGCCCACAAGCTCCACCTGGCCACGGTCCGCCCCACTGTATTGCGTATGTCAATCAACAGAAGCTAAGACCTTCCAGAGAGACTACCTGCTATTCTCTACCCGCGGGGAAGCAGTACAGCCAGAAGCCTCCCCCGTTCCATCTCTAGGCTCTCTCTCAGGCCCCTCATACTTGTCATGTGTCTCAGGGGTAGAATGAAGAGATTCCTCTGAACCAACACATACAGAGAGGCCATAGATGCTGAGGAAGGGCGCCTTGCCTACTGACATCCTAGCGTAAGTGGAAAAGAGGTACCTGCCTGCTGTCCCAGTGTGTGGAACGTGTTCACATCGGGGGTTGCCTAGTGTGAAGTTACTCCCTGGGTGCCCTGGATTTTGTGGCCAAAGACGCAAGGGGCCGTTGTCTGTCCATGGGTAAAATGGAGGGCTCTGCGGAACTGGCCGGTTAGGCTGGACCTCTCCTATTGCTGAGTGTTTGTGACCCGTCCCCGTCAGAAGTTCCGGCCAGCCTTGCGGTGGCTGTCTCCATGGTGATTGGGAAAGAAGCCTTAGGCCCCGCACTCAGCCTTCACCTGGCCTACCTGGCCTCTTTCCCCTCATCTAGACCGCTGTGTGGATGAAAGAAAGGATGAAGGCCAGTGAGCACGTGGCCTCATTTCCTTGGAAGGATTAGGCTCCCTTCTTGGGCAGAAGACAGCCAAGGTCAGCCTGAGCCTAGACACCTAGGGACCTGTGACACTGCAGCCAGTGATAGATGTTGAATTTCCACGCTCAGGTATCCGCAGGTGGCGGATTCCGTGTGGTCGGAAGAGAAGTGTAACCAGAGATGACACACTCACGAGGGCATGGGCCGAAGGTCAGGGAAAATAGCTGAGGTCGTGGAGCTCTAGCGGAGCCAGTCTAGGGCCCAGGCCTCCCTGCTGTACGAGGCAAAGAGGCGATCCATATGCCGCCATCCGTAGACTCTGGACGACTGGGGCCCTGGATGCCCGGACTTCGGCCTTGTCTGCCGAGAAGTGACGCACATGCAGCGTGCCACCGGAGGCTGTGGAGCAGCAGAAGGCCAAATCTTGAAAATGGGGGCTTTCGGTTGACTTTGCCTGTGCTCTCCTTTGGCTGAGTGACATGGTGTGTTTCTAGCAGGTGAAGGCATTCGTGGAGAGAGGCGGTTTCCATGCGTGCAGGCAAAGTGTGTGCTGAGAGGATGAGTTGCTGGAGAGCAGGGGTGGACTCTTCAGACCCAGAATAGGCCTCTGGCAGGTCTGTGTCAATGTTTTCTGCCCATGGCACTCAGCCGGGTATTTGCATAGAATGTTAGGAGCGGAATTAGTAGTCTCCGGAGAGGCTGCCACATGTCAGCAAGCTTCACCTGGCCAGGTCCGCCCGTGATGTAGCTCCCCAATCAATCCCTACTCTCTAGACCTTCCAGATAGACTAGCAGAACTTCTCTGCCCATGGGCAACCTGTAGAGCCAGAGGCCTTCCCCCTTTGCTCTTTTGTCTCTGGGCACTCTGTCAGGCACTCCAAGCTGTGAAGTGACTCAGGGGGAGGAGGAAGGAGATTTCAGAGATGAACACATCCAGAGAGAGAGAGAGGCAAGAGCTGCTGCGTGGGGATGCCTTGCGTACTGATATCCTGAGGAAAGTGGGAAAGAGGTATCTGGCCTGCTCTGCCACTGCCCTGAAGCAGTCCGCACCAGGGCCTCCCTTGTGCCTGCGTAGCCTTTCCCAGGGTGTGCTCCAACCCTGTGGCCACTAAATACTATCTCTCTATGATGGAGGGCCCTGTGTCATCTGCCTGGTGGGCCGGATCTCTGCCATTGGCTGAGTCCTGTCACCAGGCCCATCCTAAGCTCCGCCCACTCTTGCGGTGGGGGGACTGTCTCCATGGCAATGGCAAAGATGCCTTAGCCCCGCCCACCCGGCCTTGACTTCACCTACCTGGCCTGCTGACCCTCACTCGGACCTCTGTGTTGATAAAAATGAAGGTCCGCCAGTGCCCAGGTGTCAGCCTGTGGGATGCAGGATTCGGGACCTTGCCTAGGGCAGAAGGCAGCCTAGGTCAGCGGGTACCTGGAAGTCTAGTGACTTGTGAGACTGCTGCCAGTGACAAATGGTGACTCCCACACTCACATATCCCCTGGTGGCAGAATGAGAGTGGTGGGTGGAGAAAGATGGCTCCGGAGCACACGTTCAATGGGGCAGCAGCCAAAGCAAAGGCCAGGGCCAGTAGTGGACGTCGTGGAGCTGAATGGCGAGCCAGTGAAGGGCCCAGGGAACCCTCCTGTATGTGGCAAACAGGTCATCCGTGTCCCCACGTCCATAAAGCATTGGACTGCTGGGGCCCAGGCTGCCAGGATTTCGGCCTCGCCTTCGGAGCCCGGCCACATACGCAGCCTTGCACCGGAGGCGGGGACATGTAGACAGCAAAAATGGGGAAAATGGCAGTGTTTCCTCGATTTCCCTGGCATCGGCCTTTTTGAGCGGCTTGCTTTTTTTCCTGGTAGGATAGGGCCCTGACAGAGAAAGGCAGGATTATGTGTGCAGGAAAGGTGTGTGCTGAGAGGGTGACGACGTTGAGACCGTGTTGGGATCTTTAGTCCCAGGAAAGGCCCCTGGCGGGTGTGGGTCAATGTTCTCTACCCATCCCACTTGGCGGGGGGAGGTTTTCACCGTACAAAGCAGCAGCGGAATTATTCGTCGCCGGAGAGGTTGCATCTGCCCACAAGCTCCACCTGGCCACGGTCCGCCCCACTGTATTGCGTATGTCAATCAACAGAAGCTAAGACCTTCCAGAGAGACTACCTGCTATTCTCTACCCGCGGGGAAGCAGTACAGCCAGAAGCCTCCCCCGTTCCATCTCTAGGCTCTCTCTCAGGCCCCTCATACTTGTCATGTGTCTCAGGGGTAGAATGAAGAGATTCCTCTGAACCAACACATACAGAGAGGCCATAGATGCTGAGGAAGGGCGCCTTGCCTACTGACATCCTAGCGTAAGTGGAAAAGAGGTACCTGCCTGCTGTCCCCGTGTGTGGAACGTGTTCACATCGGGGGTTGCCTAGTGTGAAGTTACTCCCTGGGTGCCCTGGATTTTGTGGCCAAAGACGCAAGGGGCCGTTGTCTGTCCATGGGTAAAATGGAGGGCTCTGCGGAACTGGCCGGTTAGGCTGGACCTCTCCTATTGGCTGAGTGTTTGTGACCCGTCCCCGTCAGAAGTTCCGGCCAGCCTTGCGGTGGCTGTCTCCATGGTGATTGGGAAAGAAGCCTTAGGCCCCGCACTCAGCCTTCACCTGGCCTACCTGGCCTCTTTCCCCTCATCTAGACCGCTGTGTGGATGAAAGAAAGGATGAAGGCCAGTGAGCACGTGGCCTCATTTCCTTGGAAGGATTAGGCTCCCTTCTTGGGCAGAAGACAGCCAAGGTCAGCCTGAGCCTAGACACCTAGGGACCTGTGACACTGCAGCCAGTGATAGATGTTGATTTCCACGCTCAGGTATCCGCAGGTGGCGGATTCCGTGTGGTCGGAAGAGAAGTGTAACCAGAGATGACACACTCACGAGGGCATGGGCCGAAGGTCAGGGAAAATAGCTGAGGTCGTGGAGCTCTAGCGGAGCCAGTCTAGGGCCCAGGCCTCCCTGCTGTACGAGGCAAAGAGGCGATCCATATGCCGCCATCCGTAGACTCTGGACGACTGGGGCCCTGGATGCCCGGACTTCGGCCTTGTCTGCCGAGAAGTGACGCACATGCAGCGTGCCACCGGAGGCTGTGGAGCAGCAGAAGGCCAAATCTTGAAAATGGGGGCTTCGGTTGACTTTGCCTGTGCTCTCCTTTGGCTGAGTGACATGGTGTGTTTCCTAGCAGGTGAAGGCATTCGTGGAGAGAGGCGGTTTCCATGCGTGCAGGCAAAGTGTGTGCTGAGAGGATGAGTTGCTGGAGAGCAGGGTGGACTCTTCAGACCCAGAATAGGCCTCTGGCAGGTCTGTGTCAATGTTTTCTGCCCATGGCACTCAGCCGGGTATTTGCATAGAATGTTAGCAGCGGAATTAGTAGTCTCCGGAGAGGCTGCCACATGTCAGCAAGCTTCACCTGGCCAGGTCCGCCCGTGATGTAGCTCCCCAATCAATCCCTACTCTCTAGACCTTCCAGATAGACTAGCAGAACTTCTCTGCCCATGGGCAACCAGTAGAGCCAGAGGCCTTCCCCCTTTGCTCTTTTGTCTCTGGGCACTCTGTCAGGCACTCCAAGCTGTGAAGTGACTCAGGGGGAGGAGGAAGGAGATTTCAGAGAATGAACACATCCAGAGAGAGAGAGAGGCAAGAGCTGCTGCGTGGGGATGCCTTGCGTACTGATATCCTGAGGAAAGTGGGAAAGAGGTATCTGGCCTGCTCTGCCACTGCCCTGAAGCAGTCCGCACCAGGGCCTCCCTTGTGCCTGCGTAGCCTTTCCCAGGGTGTGCTCCAACCCTGTGGCCACTAGGTGTCATAGGTCACAATGGAGGGCCCTGTGTCATCTGCCTGGTGGGCCGGATCTCTGCCATTGGCTGAGTCCTGTCACCAGGCCCATCCTAAGCTCCGCCCACTCTTGCGGTGGGGGGACTGTCTCCATGGCAATGGCAAAGATGCCTTAGCCCCGCCCACCCGGCCTTGACTTCACCTACCTGGCCTGCTGACCCTCACTCGGACCTCTGTGTTGATAAAAATGAAGGTCCGCCAGTGCCCAGGTGTCAGCCTGTGGGATGCAGGATTCGGGACCTTGCCTAGGGCAGAAGGCAGCCTAGGTCAGCGGGTACCTGGAAGTCTAGTGACTTGTGAGACTGCTGCCAGTGACAAATGGTGACTCCCACACTCACATATCCCCTGGTGGCAGAATGAGAGTGGTGGGTGGAGAAAGATGGCTCCGGAGCACACGTTCAATGGGGCAGCAGCCAAAGCAAAGGCCAGGGCCAGTAGTGGACGTCGTGGAGCTGAATGGCGAGCCAGTGAAGGGCCCAGGGAACCCTCCTGTATGTGGCAAACAGGTCATCCGTGTCCCCACGTCCATAAAGCATTGGACTGCTGGGGCCCAGGCTGCCAGGATTTCGGCCTCGCCTTCGGAGCCCGGCCACATACGCAGCCTTGCACCGGAGGCGGGGACATGTAGACAGCAAAAATGGGGAAAATGGCAGTGTTTCCTCGATTTCCCTGGCATCGGCCTTTTTGAGCGGCTTGCTTTTTTTCCTGGTAGGATAGGGCCCTGACTGAGAAAGGCAGGATTATGTGTGCAGGAAAGGTGTGTGCTGAGAGGGTGACGACGTTGAGACCGTGTTGGGATCTTTAGTCCCAGGAAAGGCCCCTGGCGGGTGTGGGTCAATGTTCTCTACCCATCCCAATTGGCGGGGGGAGGTTTTCACCGTACAAAGCAGCAGCGGAATTATTCGTCGCCGGAGAGGTTGCATCTGCCCACAAGCTCCACCTGGCCACGGTCCGCCCCACTGTATTGCGTATGTCAATCAACAGAAGCTAAGACCTTCCAGAGAGACTACCTGCTATTCTCTACCCGCGGGGAAGCAGTACAGCCAGAAGCCTCCCCCGTTCCATCTCTAGGCTCTCTCTCAGGCCCCTCATACTTGTCATGTGTCTCAGGGGTAGAATGAAGAGATTCCTCTGAACCAACACATACAGAGAGGCCATAGATGCTGAGGAAGGGCGCCTTGCCTACTGACATCCTAGCGTAAGTGGAAAAGAGGTACCTGCCTGCTGTCCCAGTGTGTGGAACGTGTTCACATCGGGGGTTGCCTAGTGTGAAGTTACTCCCTGGGTGCCCTGGATTTTGTGGCCAAAGACGCAAGGGGCCGTTGTCTGTCCATGGGTAAAATGGAGGGCTCTGCGGAACTGGCCGGTTAGGCTGGACCTCTCCTATTGGCTGAGTGTTTGTGACCCGTCCCCGTCAGAAGTTCCGGCCAGCCTTGCGGTGGCTGTCTCCATGGTGATTGGGAAAGAAGCCTTAGGCCCCGCACTCAGCCTTCACCTGGCCTACCTGGCCTCTTTCCCCTCATCTAGACCGCTGTGTGGATGAAAGAAAGGATGAAGGCCAGTGAGCACGTGGCCTCATTTCCTTGGAAGGATTAGGCTCCCTTCTTGGGCAGAAGACAGCCAAGGTCAGCCTGAGCCTAGACACCTAGGGACCTGTGACACTGCAGCCAGTGATAGATGTTGATTTCCACGCTCAGGTATCCGCAGGTTGCGGATTCCGTGTGGTCGGAAGAGAAGTGTAACCAGAGATGACACACTCACGAGGGCATGGGCCGAAGGTCAGGGAAAATAGCTGAGGTCGTGGAGCTCTAGCGGAGCCAGTCTAGGGCCCAGGCCTCCCTGCTGTAGGAGGCAAAGAGGCGATCCATATGCCGCCATCCGTAGACTCTGGACGACTGGGGCCCTGGATGCCCGGACTTCGGCCTTGTCTGCCGAGAAGTGACGCACATGCAGCGTGCCACCGGAGGCTGTGGAGCAGCAGAAGGCCAAATCTTGAAAATGGGGGCTTCGGTTGACTTTGCCTGTGCTCTCCTTTGGCTGAGTGACATGGTGTGTTTCCTAGCAGGTGAAGGCATTCGTGGAGAGAGGCGGTTTCCATGCGTGCAGGCAAAGTGTGTGCTGAGAGGATGAGTTGCTGGAGAGCAGGGTGGACTCTTCAGACCCAGAATAGGCCTCTGGCAGGTCTGTGTCAATGTTTTCTGCCCATGGCACTCAGCCGGGTATTTGCATAGAATGTTAGGAGCGGAATTAATAGTCTCCGGAGAGGCTGCCACATGTCAGCAAGCTTCACCTGGCCAGGTCCGCCCGTGATGTAGCTCCCCAATCAATCCCTACTCTCTAGACCTTCCAGATAGACTAGCAGAACTTCTCTGCCCATGGGCAACCAGTAGAGCCAGAGGCCTTCCCCCTTTGCTCTTTTGTCTCTGGGCACTCTGTCAGGCACTCCAAGCTGTGAAGTGACTCAGGGGGAGGAGGAAGGAGATTTCAGAGAATGAACACATCCAGAGAGAGAGAGAGGCAAGAGCTGCTGCGTGGGGATGCCTTGCGTACTGATATCCTGAGGAAAGTGGGAAAGAGGTATCTGGCCTGCTCTGCCACTGCCCTGAAGCAGTCCGCACCAGGGCCTCCCTTGTGCCTGCGTAGCCTTTCCCAGGGTGTGCTCCAACCCTGTGGCCACTAGGTGTCATAGGTCACAATGGAGGGCCCTGTGTCATCTGCCTGGTGGGCCGGATCTCTGCCATTGGCTGAGTCCTGTCACCAGGCCCATCCTAAGCTCCGCCCACTCTTGCGGTGGGGGGACTGTCTCCATGGCAATGGCAAAGATGCCTTAGCCCCGCCCACCCGGCCTTGACTTCACCTACCTGGCCTGCTGACCCTCACTCGGACCTCTGTGTTGATAAAAATGAAGGTCCGCCAGTGCCCAGGTGTCAGCCTGTGGGATGCAGGATTCGGGACCTTGCCTAGGGCAGAAGGCAGCCTAGGTCAGCGGGTACCTGGAAGTCTAGTGACTTGTGAGACTGCTGCCAGTGACAAATGGTGACTCCCACACTCACATATCCCCTGGTGGCAGAATGAGAGTGGTGGGTGGAGAAAGATGGCTCCGGAGCACACGTTCAATGGGGCAGCAGCCAAAGCAAAGGCCAGGGCCAGTAGTGGACGTCGTGGAGCTGAATGGCGAGCCAGTGAAGGGCCCAGGGAACCCTCCTGTATGTGGCAAACAGGTCATCCGTGTCCCCACGTCCATAAAGCATTGGACTGCTGGGGCCCAGGCTGCCAGGATTTCGGCCTCGCCTTCGGAGCCCGGCCACATACGCAGCCTTGCACCGGAGGCGGGGACATGTAGACAGCAAAAATGGGGAAAATGGCAGTGTTTCCTCGATTTTCCTGGCATCGGCCTTTTTGAGCGGCTTGCTTTTTTTCCTGGTAGGATAGGGCCCTGACGGAGAAAGGCAGGATTATGTGTGCAGGAAAGGTGTGTGCTGAGAGGGTGACGACGTTGAGACCGTGTTGGGATCTTTAGTCCCAGGAAAGGCCCCTGGCGGGTGTGGGTCAATGTTCTCTACCCATCCCACTTGGCGGGGGGAGGTTTTCACCGTACAAAGCAGCAGCGGAATTATTCGTCGCCGGAGAGGTTGCATCTGCCCACAAGCTCCACCTGGCCACGGTCCGCCCCACTGTATTGCGTATGTCAATCAACAGAAGCTAAGACCTTCCAGAGAGACTACCTGCTATTCTCTACCCGCGGGGAAGCAGTACAGCCAGAAGCCTCCCCCGTTCCATCTCTAGGCTCTCTCTCAGGCCCCTCATACTTGTCATGTGTCTCAGGGGTAGAATGAAGAGATTCCTCTGAACCAACACATACAGAGAGGCCATAGATGCTGAGGAAGGGCGCCTTGCCTACTGACATCCTAGCGTAAGTGGAAAAGAGGTACCTGCCTGCTGTCCCAGTGTGTGGAACGTGTTCACATCGGGGGTTGCCTAGTGTGAAGTTACTCCCTGGGTGCCCTGGATTTTGTGGCCAAAGACGCAAGGGGCCGTTGTCTGTCCATGGGTAAAATGGAGGGCTCTGCGGAACTGGCCGGTTAGGCTGGACCTCTCCTATTGGCTGAGTGTTTGTGACCCGTCCCCGTCAGAAGTTCCGGCCAGCCTTGCGGTGGCTGTCTCCATGGTGATTGGGAAAGAAGCCTTAGGCCCCGCACTCAGCCTTCACCTGGCCTACCTGGCCTCTTTCCCCTCATCTAGACCGCTGTGTGGATGAAAGAAAGGATGAAGGCCAGTGAGCACGTGGCCTCATTTCCTTGGAAGGATTAGGCTCCCTTCTTGGGCAGAAGACAGCCAAGGTCAGCCTGAGCCTAGACACCTAGGGACCTGTGACACTGCAGCCAGTGATAGATGTTGATTTCCACGCTCAGGTATCCGCAGGTGGCGGATTCCGTGTGGTCGGAAGAGAAGTGTAACCAGAGATGACACACTCACGAGGGCATGGGCCGAAGGTCAGGGAAAATAGCTGAGGTCGTGGAGCTCTAGCGGAGCCAGTCTAGGGCCCAGGCCTCCCTGCTGTACGAGGCAAAGAGGCGATCCATATGCCGCCATCCGTAGACTCTGGACGACTGGGGCCCTGGATGCCCGGACTTCGGCCTTGTCTGCCGAGAAGTGACGCACATGCAGCGTGCCACCGGAGGCTGTGGAGCAGCAGAAGGCCAAATCTTGAAAATGGGGGCTTCGGTTGACTTTGCCTGTGCTCTCCTTTGGCTGAGTGACATGGTGTGTTTCCTAGCAGGTGAAGGCATTCGTGGAGAGAGGCGGTTTCCATGCGTGCAGGCAAAGTGTGTGCTGAGAGGATGAGTTGCTGGAGAGCAGGGTGGACTCTTCAGACCCAGAATAGGCCTCTGGCAGGTCTGTGTCAATGTTTTCTGCCCATGGCACTCAGCCGGGTATTTGCATAGAATGTTAGGAGCGGAATTAGTAGTCTCCGGAGAGGCTGCCACATGTCAGCAAGCTTCACCTGGCCAGGTCCGCCCGTGATGTAGCTCCCCAATCAATCCCTACTCTCTAGACCTTCCAGATAGACTAGCAGAACTTCTCTGCCCATGGGCAACCTGTAGAGCCAGAGGCCTTCCCCCTTTGCTCTTTTGTCTCTGGGCACTCTGTCAGGCACTCCAAGCTGTGAAGTGACTCAGGGGGAGGAGGAAGGAGATTTCAGAGAATGAACACATCCAGAGAGAGAGAGAGGCAAGAGCTGCTGCGTGGGGATGCCTTGCGTACTGATATCCTGAGGAAAGTGGGAAAGAGGTATCTGGCCTGCTCTGCCACTGCCCTGAAGCAGTCCGCACCAGGGCCTCCCTTGTGCCTGCGTAGCCTTTCCCAGGGTGTGCTCCAACCCTGTGGCCACTAGGTGTCATAGGTCACAATGGAGGGCCCTGTGTCATCTGCCTGGTGGGCCGGATCTCTGCCATTGGCTGAGTCCTGTCACCAGGCCCATCCTAAGCTCCGCCCACTCTTGCGGTGGGGGGACTGTCTCCATGGCAATGGCAAAGATGCCTTAGCCCCGCCCACCCGGCCTTGACTTCACCTACCTGGCCTGCTGACCCTCACTCGGACCTCTGTGTTGATAAAAATGAAGGTCCGCCAGTGCCCAGGTGTCAGCCTGTGGGATGCAGGATTCGGGACCTTGCCTAGGGCAGAAGGCAGCCTAGGTCAGCGGGTACCTGGAAGTCTAGTGACTTGTGAGACTGCTGCCAGTGACAAATGGTGACTCCCACACTCACATATCCCCTGGTGGCAGAATGAGAGTGGTGGGTGGAGAAAGATGGCTCCGGAGCACACGTTCAATGGGGCAGCAGCCAAAGCAAAGGCCAGGGCCAGTAGTGGACGTCGTGGAGCTGAATGGCGAGCCAGTGAAGGGCCCAGGGAACCCTCCTGTATGTGGCAAACAGGTCATCCGTGTCCCCACGTCCATAAAGCATTGGACTGCTGGGGCCCAGGCTGCCAGGATTTCGGCCTCGCCTTCGGAGCCCGGCCACATAAGCAGCCTTGCACCGGAGGCGGGGACATGTAGACAGCAAAAATGGGGAAAATGGCAGTGTTTCCTCGATTTCCCTGGCATCGGCCTTTTTGAGCGGCTTGCTTTTTTTCCTGGTAGGATAGGGCCCTGACAGAGAAAGGCAGGATTATGTGTGCAGGAAAGGTGTGTGCTGAGAGGGTGACGACGTTGAGACCGTGTTGGGATCTTTAGTCCCAGGAAAGGCCCCTGGCGGGTGTGGGTCAATGTTCTCTACCCATCCCACTTGGCGGGGGGAGGTTTTCACCGTACAAAGCAGCAGCGGAATTATTCGTCGCCGGAGAGGTTGCATCTGCCCACAAGCTCCACCTGGCCACGGTCCGCCCCACTGTATTGCGTATGTCAATCAACAGAAGCTAAGACCTTCCAGAGAGACTACCTGCTATTCTCTACCCGCGGGGAAGCAGTACAGCCAGAAGCCTCCCCCGTTCCATCTCTAGGCTCTCTCTCAGGCCCCTCATACTTGTCATGTGTCTCAGGGGTAGAATGAAGAGATTCCTCTGAACCAACACATACAGAGAGGCCATAGATGCTGAGGAAGGGCGCCTTGCCTACTGACATCCTAGCGTAAGTGGAAAAGAGGTACCTGCCTGCTGTCCCCGTGTGTGGAACGTGTTCACATCGGGGGTTGCCTAGTGTGAAGTTACTCCCTGGGTGCCCTGGATTTTGTGGCCAAAGACGCAAGGGGCCGTTGTCTGTCCATGGGTAAAATGGAGGGCTCTGCGGAACTGGCCGGTTAGGCTGGACCTCTCCTATTGGCTGAGTGTTTGTGACCCGTCCCCGTCAGAAGTTCCGGCCAGCCTTGCGGTGGCTGTCTCCATGGTGATTGGGAAAGAAGCCTTAGGCCCCGCACTCAGCCTTCACCTGGCCTACCTGGCCTCTTTCCCCTCATCTAGACCGCTGTGTGGATGAAAGAAAGGATGAAGGCCAGTGAGCACGTGGCCTCATTTCCTTGGAAGGATTAGGCTCCCTTCTTGGGCAGAAGACAGCCAAGGTCAGCCTGAGCCTAGACACCTAGGGACCTGTGACACTGCAGCCAGTGATAGATGTTGATTTCCACGCTCAGGTATCCGCAGGTGGCGGATTCCGTGTGGTCGGAAGAGAAGTGTAACCAGAGATGACACACTCACGAGGGCATGGGCCGAAGGTCAGGGAAAATAGCTGAGGTCGTGGAGCTCTAGCGGAGCCAGTCTAGGGCCCAGGCCTCCCTGCTGTACGAGGCAAAGAGGCGATCCATATGCCGCCATCCGTAGACTCTGGACGACTGGGGCCCTGGATGCCCGGACTTCGGCCTTGTCTGCCGAGAAGTGACGCACATGCAGCGTGCCACCGGAGGCTGTGGAGCAGCAGAAGGCCAAATCTTGAAAATGGGGGCTTCGGTTGACTTTGCCTGTGCTCTCCTTTGGCTGAGTGACATGGTGTGTTTCCTAGCAGGTGAAGGCATTCGTGGAGAGAGGCGGTTTCCATGCGTGCAGGCAAAGTGTGTGCTGAGAGGATGAGTTGCTGGAGAGCAGGGTGGACTCTTCAGACCCAGAATAGGCCTCTGGCAGGTCTGTGTCAATGTTTTCTGCCCATGGCACTCAGCCGGGTATTTGCATAGAATGTTAGCAGCGGAATTAGTAGTCTCCGGAGAGGCTGCCACATGTCAGCAAGCTTCACCTGGCCAGGTCCGCCCGTGATGTAGCTCCCCAATCAATCCCTACTCTCTAGACCTTCCAGATAGACTAGCAGAACTTCTCTGCCCATGGGCAACCAGTAGAGCCAGAGGCCTTCCCCCTTTGCTCTTTTGTCTCTGGGCACTCTGTCAGGCACTCCAAGCTGTGAAGTGACTCAGGGGGAGGAGGAAGGAGATTTCAGAGAATGAACACATCCAGAGAGAGAGAGAGGCAAGAGCTGCTGCGTGGGGATGCCTTGCGTACTGATATCCTGAGGAAAGTGGGAAAGAGGTATCTGGCCTGCTCTGCCACTGCCCTGAAGCAGTCCGCACCAGGGCCTCCCTTGTGCCTGCGTAGCCTTTCCCAGGGTGTGCTCCAACCCTGTGGCCACTAGGTGTCATAGGTCACAATGGAGGGCCCTGTGTCATCTGCCTGGTGGGCCGGATCTCTGCCATTGGCTGAGTCCTGTCACCAGGCCCATCCTAAGCTCCGCCCACTCTTGCGGTGGGGGGACTGTCTCCATGGCAATGGCAAAGATGCCTTAGCCCCGCCCACCCGGCCTTGACTTCACCTACCTGGCCTGCTGACCCTCACTCGGACCTCTGTGTTGATAAAAATGAAGGTCCGCCAGTGCCCAGGTGTCAGCCTGTGGGATGCAGGATTCGGGACCTTGCCTAGGGCAGAAGGCAGCCTAGGTCAGCGGGTACCTGGAAGTCTAGTGACTTGTGAGACTGCTGCCAGTGACAAATGGTGACTCCCACACTCACATATCCCCTGGTGGCAGAATGAGAGTGGTGGGTGGAGAAAGATGGCTCCGGAGCACACGTTCAATGGGGCAGCAGCCAAAGCAAAGGCCAGGGCCAGTAGTGGACGTCGTGGAGCTGAATGGCGAGCCAGTGAAGGGCCCAGGGAACCCTCCTGTATGTGGCAAACAGGTCATCCGTGTCCCCACGTCCATAAAGCATTGGACTGCTGGGGCCCAGGCTGCCAGGATTTCGGCCTCGCCTTCGGAGCCCGGCCACATAAGCAGCCTTGCACCGGAGGCGGGGACATGTAGACAGCAAAAATGGGGAAAATGGCAGTGTTTCCTCGATTTCCCTGGCATCGGCCTTTTTGAGCGGCTTGCTTTTTTTCCTGGTAGGATAGGGCCCTGACGGAGAAAGGCAGGATTATGTGTGCAGGAAAGGTGTGTGCTGAGAGGGTGACGACGTTGAGACCGTGTTGGGATCTTTAGTCCCAGGAAAGGCCCCTGGCGGGTGTGGGTCAATGTTCTCTACCCATCCCACTTGGCGGGGGGAGGTTTTCACCGTACAAAGCAGCAGCGGAATTATTCGTCGCCGGAGAGGTTGCATCTGCCCACAAGCTCCACCTGGCCACGGTCCGCCCCACTGTATTGCGTATGTCAATCAACAGAAGCTAAGACCTTCCAGAGAGACTACCTGCTATTCTCTACCCGCGGGGAAGCAGTACAGCCAGAAGCCTCCCCCGTTCCATCTCTAGGCTCTCTCTCAGGCCCCTCATACTTGTCATGTGTCTCAGGGGTAGAATGAAGAGATTCCTCTGAACCAACACATACAGAGAGGCCATAGATGCTGAGGAAGGGCGCCTTGCCTACTGACATCCTAGCGTAAGTGGAAAAGAGGTACCTGCCTGCTGTCCCCGTGTGTGGAACGTGTTCACATCGGGGGTTGCCTAGTGTGAAGTTACTCCCTGGGTGCCCTGGATTTTGTGGCCAAAGACGCAAGGGGCCGTTGTCTGTCCATGGGTAAAATGGAGGGCTCTGCGGAACTGGCCGGTTAGGCTGGACCTCTCCTATTGGCTGAGTGTTTGTGACCCGTCCCCGTCAGAAGTTCCGGCCAGCCTTGCGGTGGCTGTCTCCATGGTGATTGGGAAAGAAGCCTTAGGCCCCGCACTCAGCCTTCACCTGGCCTACCTGGCCTCTTTCCCCTCATCTAGACCGCTGTGTGGATGAAAGAAAGGATGAAGGCCAGTGAGCACGTGGCCTCATTTCCTTGGAAGGATTAGGCTCCCTTCTTGGGCAGAAGACAGCCAAGGTCAGCCTGAGCCTAGACACCTAGGGACCTGTGACACTGCAGCCAGTGATAGATGTTGATTTCCACGCTCAGGTATCCGCAGGTGGCGGATTCCGTGTGGTCGGAAGAGAAGTGTAACCAGAGATGACACACTCACGAGGGCATGGGCCGAAGGTCAGGGAAAATAGCTGAGGTCGTGGAGCTCTAGCGGAGCCAGTCTAGGGCCCAGGCCTCCCTGCTGTACGAGGCAAAGAGGCGATCCATATGCCGCCATCCGTAGACTCTGGACGACTGGGGCCCTGGATGCCCGGACTTCGGCCTTGTCTGCCGAGAAGTGACGCACATGCAGCGTGCCACCGGAGGCTGTGGAGCAGCAGAAGGCCAAATCTTGAAAATGGGGGCTTCGGTTGACTTTGCCTGTGCTCTCCTTTGGCTGAGTGACATGGTGTGTTTCCTAGCAGGTGAAGGCATTCGTGGAGAGAGGCGGTTTCCATGCGTGCAGGCAAAGTGTGTGCTGAGAGGATGAGTTGCTGGAGAGCAGGGTGGACTCTTCAGACCCAGAATAGGCCTCTGGCAGGTCTGTGTCAATGTTTTCTGCCCATGGCACTCAGCCGGGTATTTGCATAGAATGTTAGCAGCGGAATTAGTAGTCTCCGGAGAGGCTGCCACATGTCAGCAAGCTTCACCTGGCCAGGTCCGCCCGTGATGTAGCTCCCCAATCAATCCCTACTCTCTAGACCTTCCAGATAGACTAGCAGAACTTCTCTGCCCATGGGCAACCAGTAGAGCCAGAGGCCTTCCCCCTTTGCTCTTTTGTCTCTGGGCACTCTGTCAGGCACTCCAAGCTGTGAAGTGACTCAGGGGGAGGAGGAAGGAGATTTCAGAGAATGAACACATCCAGAGAGAGAGAGAGGCAAGAGCTGCTGAGTGGGGATGCCTTGCGTACTGATATCCTCAGGAAAGTGGGAAAGAGGTATCTGGCCTGCTCTGCCACTGCCCTGAAGCAGTCCGCACCAGGGCCTCCCTTGTGCCTGCGTAGCCTTTCCCAGGGTGTGCTCCAACCCTGTGGCCACTAGGTGTCATAGGTCACAATGGAGGGCCCTGTGTCATCTGCCTGGTGGGCCGGATCTCTGCCATTGGCTGAGTCCTGTCACCAGGCCCATCCTAAGCTCCGCCCACTCTTGCGGTGGGGGGACTGTCTCCATGGCAATGGCAAAGATGCCTTAG